>NW_024082044.1:39414-218158 GCF_003009895.1 Hyaena hyaena | reverse complement strand
CATATGTTTGCACGTATAGGAGGATTAGGAGGAACTTGACGGAGGAACAAGGGGGAGAAGAAGGGCGGAAATGGTGGGGGAAAGGGAGAGAGGCAAACCATGAGAGACTCTTGAATGCTGACAAAAACTGAGGACTGATGGATGTGGGGGGGAGGGGGGGATGGGCATGGAGGAGGGCACTTTGGGGATGAGCACTGAGTGTTATGTAGAAACTAATTTGACAATAAACTATTTGTAAAAAAAATAATAATAATAAAAATAAAAGAAAATAAAAAAAAAAGAAAATAAAGCAACAGAGAAAAAAATACCAGTGTGTTCCCTTATATACCTGAAAGACTTGTTTCTTCAAGCAAGCAAAGATTTGGCTTAAAATAAAGAAATCCTATATCCAGGAGGATAAGACCTATTCTGAATCTCTGGCAGGTTTCCAGGAATATGATCTTCTCTAAAGTAAAGCTTCTCACAAAGCTGGATTTGACTCCCAAGGAAACTATTTCTCTGCAGAATGATTCACAAAATTATGAGACAATTCTCTGAAAATCTGCTGCTACTGGCCTGTATAATTAATAGGTTATACTATGAAAAAAAAACATCAGCCATGACATCCAAGGGTAAATAATATATCCCCCAAGGGGCTGTTCTTGCCTGAATTTATGCTCCTGGACTTAGAGACATTCCAGGAAAGTGGCACCTACCTAGATAGGGAAATTTCTTTTAACAAAAATTTATTACCTCATAGTTTACGTTAGAAGTCTAGGCAAGCCTAAGTGGGTTCTCACCGTGTCTTGGGGTGTCAGCTGGGATTGTGGTTTTATCAGGAGCTTGAAGTCTTCTTCCAAACTCATTCAGGTGGTGAGCAAACTATATAGGACGCAAGTCCCTGTTTTCTTGCTGGCTGCAGCCAGAGGTCGCTCTCAGCTCCTAAAGGAGCTGTCCCAGGTCCTAGCTTTGTTGGTCTCTCACAGCACAGAGGCTTACTTCAAAGCCAGCAGGACAATCTCTGTTACTATGACTCTCTGCATCTTCTGAATAACTCTCACTGATTAAGTCAGGACTATCCAGGATAATATCCCTCTGACTTACTCAAAATCAGCTGATTTGAGGTTACATCTGCAAAATTCTTTCATCTTTGTCATGTAACGTAACCTAATCACAGGAGTGAATTCCATTACATTCATAGACCTGTCCATACTCAAAGGGGAGGAGATTATAAAGAGTATATAAAGGGGGGGGTGGATCTTGGGGGCCATCTTAGTATTCTGCCCACTACATATGCCATGTCCTTTCAGAATAAGTTTCTATTTTCAGCACTGGTTCAGGATTGAGGTGTGGAGTTAAAGGTGTATCAGTGAGTGCTATGTCTAAAGATCTTATGGGCCCATAGCTACAATAACTCCATGGCTACTATCTGCCATTATTATCCAGCAGCTAGATACTTAAAATTCTTGTTTGTCCATAAAGCAATCCTTCTCTTTCCATAGACCTACTAGAAAATTCACCTCCATTAAGACTTAACTTAATCAACTTCTATAGAAAATCTTCCCTGTTGAAAGTCAACTCTGCCCTATTACTCTCCACAGTTTATTTTACCCAATCCTCTACATTAGCCAACTTTATGATATTGGACAAGTCACTTTGTCTCTCTGGGTGTTAGTTTCCTCATTTATAAAGTTATAAGGAGATTACTCTAGGTGATGTTGAAGCTTTTTACCAGGTCTATTCAATAAGTCTAGGTAAATCCAAATATCTAGACTTATACCATCTAAACAAAGTAGAACCATGTGAAAAGTCACTAAATTGAATGTTTGTTCAAATCCATTGTTCTGGGACATCAACAATGCTCAGAACTGAGACAGTCTGGAGGAACACCACATGACAGAACACCACAACCATTCCCCTGGTGATGGCAGTCGCTGAACTCTCCGCCTCAAACATCTCTATTTATTGTTCTCATTATTCTCCAGTCATTATTATTCACTCAAACATCTCTTCAATGTTTCTCCTCATCTCAACCCTTATACCTTGTCACAGGCATGCATAACAGTCACCACATGGATTGTACTTTAGGTTTTTTCCAGTACTAAACTAGCTGTTAGTCCTGGCTCCCACATTTCCCTTAGCCCCTCTGACACTAATTTCTCCCATCCAAAATAGAGCTATCCTCCTCAGGAGTTAGAGAGAGCAAATAAGAACATGGATTTAATAGTACATTATGCAAATTAAGACATTTGTCAGTATTGAGGGGCACCTGGGTGGCTCAGTTGGTTAAGCATCCTACTTTGGCTCAGGTCATGATTTCACCATTTGTGAGTTTGAGCCTCATGTCAAGTTGTTGGCACAGAGCCTGCTTCAGATTCTGTCACCTTCTTTCTCTCTCTGCCCCTCACTCACTCATGTTTGCTCTATATCTCTTAAATAAACATTTTTTTTTTAAGTGATAAACTTGGGGCACCTGGGTGGCTTAGTTGGTTAAGCATCCAGCTTCAGCTCAGGTCATGATCTCATGGTTCGTGAGTTCAAGTCCCGTGTCAGGCTCTGTGTTGACAGCTTGGAGCCTCGAGCTTGCTTCAGATTCTGTGTCTCCCTCTGTATCTCTGTTCCTTCCCTACTCACACACTCTCTGTCTCTCAAAAATAAATAAAGATTAAAAAAAAAATTTAAGTGATAAACTTAAAAAAAGATATTATCAGTATTCTTATCAATAATAATAATAATTTTAAAACAACACAGAGGTCTGTTGCTTCTCCCAGATCAACACAAAGTGAATTACCTTGGATAAATGCAACATAAAATTTACCAAGAGACAAGTGCCTTTTTTACATAACAAAGCTCCAAGAGACTCACAGATATGTATCTCCATCTTCAGGAAACCTAGAATGAAATATTTCCTTTCAAACTTGTTGGGACCTTAAGAGACTGGACTGGACATGACTAAGTGAACACACATACATATACAATACTTCAATAAGAAGTTACTAAAAATTCATGTCCTCGTGAAGTTTACATTCTAGCATAGCCAACGATATACTACTTACAGAAGTAGATGCTGACCAGAGAAATGAGCAAATGCATCATTCTTAGCATGGATTTTTAGGGTCCTGGAACACTGCAAAGGGAAGATCTCACTACTGTTAAGAACCTGGATCCTGGCTATACTGCTGCCTTCTCATATTCAGACTTCCAACACCACTCCACTAGAGCTTAACATCCTCACACTTATATTTAAGGCAAGTATTCTTGACCCAGAGTCTTCAGACCCCTAGGAAACTCTTAGATAGAATTCAAATGTCTGTGAACAATGAGGAAAATTATATATTAATCTATTTTACTAAACTCTACTCAACTGAAATGTAGCATTTTCCTCAACTATGAATGTAGACAACAAAGTACAGTAGTATTAGACGAACCTAAGATTTTATTATCAGTAAAAACATCACAGATATTTCCATATTCATTTCAGCGGTTGCAGTTGTCTTGAAATGTCATTTCCATTTATCATTATTTAGAAAGCTTGACAACTGTTAGATCTGCCACCAGATTCTTTTAGTCTCACATATTAATAAATCAGCATATATATCATTGTATCACAATTTTTTATTTTTAGTATTTTGATAGCTGTATTTCAATATAATTGGTTTCCTCTGTCATCTTATGTATTCTGTGTTTTGTATTTAGAAACATTATTGTGAAAAAGCATCTGTTAGCTTTTCAGACTTCCAAAGGTGTTCACAGAACAAATGGAATGTTGTTCATACGCTGGCTATTTTTTATTTACCCCCACCACAACCTCCCCTACACTCCTGCCCAAAGATCCTGTACTCTCCACAGCTTCTCTGCCTTGCTCTGTGCCCCAGAAGTGTGCCCTTTATAGGCTCAACTTCCAGGCTTCCTTCTGCCTCTCTCATCTTGGAGTATAGATGCATTTCCCCACCCCTTCCCTGTCTCACGAGGCTTCCAGTAGAGGCTGCATTCCTCTGTGGCCACAGCGCCTGTGGGTCAGCCCTGTTGTGCAGCACCATCTCACTCAAGGCCCCACCAGCTTTATTACTGAGCCTTGCCCTTCCTGCTGTCACTTGTTCTTCAGTATTTTATCCCTTGCTGGTCCTTTAACTCACCCACTCTCCTGGAAAGAGTCCCTTCGTTAAACTCTCCTCAGCTAAAAATCTTTTGAGAGCAACTCCCATGTTCTGCAAGCCTAATTCCACTCACAGACACTGGGCTTGCCTGATTTATGAACTAAACTAGCAAAGACATGACCACATTCTCTTTGGGGGACAGAGAGAGAGAGAGTGAGAGCGTGTGCGTCTGTGTCTGTGTGTGCGTGCATACACATGCACACTGCAGACTTGTGTTGGGAGTGGGAGAAGATATCTGAGGCTATGCCCAGGAATCCTGAACAATAGCTCTTTTCTCCAGCTTCCCAATGCCTGGAAAACTCCCTGCACAGTCTAAGATGGGAAACTGGGCAAGCGGTGCTGAGAAAAGGTCATGCCTGAACTGAATGTGTAAATAACCAGCAGAAGTTAGTTAAGGGTAAAGGGGAGGCAAGATTCTTAACAGAAGGAGCAGCATTTTCTGAAGCACAAAGGGAGGAAAGCCGCTGCCAGAGGTCCTCCTGCAACTGCCATGTGTTAGCATCACCTGGAACAAGCCCAAACAGCAGAAAGAAAGGAAGGAGGCCTTTTTGAAGGCAGAAGATGAGAGAGGGGTTGCTTAAATGAGATCAATGCTGGAGAGAAGCACAGTCCCACACTCCTTGCACCTGCTAGGAGCTTGAGCTCTGAGGCATCTGATTTCCCAAGGCCTAACTGACAGGAAAAATAGAAACTAGATCAAGTTCTGCTTGCAAAGAAGATCACTTCTCCTAAGATATTTCTAGGCACTTGCCCTCCCCTCTAATTCCCCAGGACCACGCTGGCTGACAGCCCTCTGATATGGAAGAATGAATGGAGGGGACCAGCCAGGCAGGAAAGGAAGGAAGGAAGCCTGCCAGGAGCACACTTCCATATATCAGTGTGTGCTCAAGATAAATAATCCCAGCCAGCCCAGGCAGCTATCAAACCAAAGGGCATGTTGCAGGTAGCAAGATAAATCGCCATTGTCAAGGATGTCTTTGTTTGTTCCCGACAGCCTCTTACTATATCTCCCTCTCCTGACAAAGCAGCCCCAGGAACAGGTTTCTTACATGCACTGCCCTCTGGAAATGATAGTGCTTTTAGGGAGAGAAAAATGAGCTTGGGCTCCTGGTCCAGAAGCCAATATACAATTGGCTGTGGGGACTACTCACTAAATACAGGTTAGAAGCAAAATCTATTGGAAACAATAGCTACATGCTGCTTTTAAGAAGTCATTTCTGTCAATCCAGCCTAGCAAATCTGAATTACCTGCGCCCCGTCAACTGTCTCGTATCATGAATCTTATCAATACTGGCCTTTCATAGAATTCTTCTGGACCCATTATAGGCATTATATTTACTAGCAAACATAGGACACCAGAAGAGCTCCATGTGGAAAAGTTCATAAGAGAAATCTGCCATCATTTTTTAAATCTAAACATACACATTGTTTTAATGTCTTTTTAGAAATATCAGAAATACACAAACATGTTCTTTTAGGTAATAATTACAACTATGTCAGCTATAACTTTGCATCCAAGTTTTATCTAGGTAATTTGGAGAAGGAAACATCATATTATCTCTGCACCAGACTCTGCTCACTACCATTTCAGACTCCTTAAAATTATTTGGGTAGTGGCTTCCAGGGGCTGGGGGGGGTGGGCAACAAGGAGATGCTGTTCAATGGGCATGACGTTTCAGTTACACAAGATGAACAAGTTCTAGAGATGTGCTGCACAACACTGTACCTGTGGTTAACAATACTGCATCATGCTCTTAAAGATTTAAGAGGGCAATTCTTGTGCTAAGTGTTCTTCCCACAATGCAATTCTTTTAAAAACGTATTTGGAGATTCTGATTGTGTCTGAAGCAATGTAACACAAAAGTAACAGTTCCAACTTAGTAAATAAGCAGATTTGGGCACACAGGAGCAAGCTTTGGCAGTGATCACCTTCTGGGAATGAACAAAGAGTCTGGCTGAATACTCAAAATGCTGAACTAGAATTCCCCCTATTTATACTCTCTCTCTCTCTGTGTCTCTCTCAGCCCCCCATGCCTCCTCTTCACATACAATAACAAAGGTCTGGAAGGTTAAGAAGAATTTTTTAAATGCAACAGAAATGTAGGTTCCTGTATTATCACAAAGCTGTCTGTGTTGATACAGAAAGCCTCCTTCCCCTTGTATAAGGATAGCATCTATGGGTCCAGATATAGCTGTGCCTGTCCTGTCTTGAAAGACCAGGTCTTTGATCAACTTTTTTGTTCATCAACAAGAACTAGCATGGTGATGGGGTTAAGAAAATGGGCCCTGGTGGAAAATACTACTGAGTGATGAAGAAGAATGAAACCTTGCCATTTGCAACAACATGGATAGAACTGGAAGGTATTGTGCTAAGCAAAGTCAGTCAGTCAGAAGGCAGATATTGTATGATTTCATTCATATGTGGAAGGGAGGGAGGGAGGGGAGGAAGGGAGGGAGGGGAGGAAGGGAGGAAGGGAGGAAGGGAGGAAGGGGAGGAAGGGAGGAAGGGAGGGAGGGAGGGAGGGAGGGAGGGAGGAAGGGAGGGAGGGAGGAAGGGAGGAAGGGAGGGAGGGAGGAAGGAAGATAGAAAATTGGTTCTACAGCTAGGCTACCTGGCTTTGGATCCTGGCTCTATCTACCATTTACCATATGACCTTGGATAGGTTATTAAACTTCTTTGTGCCTCAGCTTCCCATGTGTAAGATGGGAACAATACTTTTGCTATGAAGATGAACTTATAAATCACACAGAATAGTAAGTGCTAACAAGTGCCAGCACATAGTTAGTGCTAGTACATATTTGTTGAATAAGCAAACAAAAAATGGATCAAGCTGTTTCCCCATGTCCAGTGTTATCCTTGTGTTGCCAATATCTCTTATTCTGAAGTGTCTCTCTGTGCTTGGCTGTGTCCATCCTTGCCCCTTCTGTCCACTCTTGTAATGAGGACTCTGGAGAAAACTGCACTGCTGGATTCAGATCCACAGAAACATATTTCTTTACTTCATGCCTAATGTCTACTTGCATTTCATCTCTTCTTTTGTTTCTCTAGCTCCCGGAGTCATCTCTGAGGAATTGTCTGCCTCTTACCTCTCCTATAGCACAGTGTTCTTCCTCCACTCATTCATTCATTCATTCATTCATTCATTCAACAGAAAATTATCATGTAAGGCACCATGCTGGATATTGGGAGCTTACCTTCTAGAAAGAAATACACAGGAGGTCTTAACTTTTTTTTTAATAAATGTTTACTTTTAAGAGAGGGTGGGGGGAGGGGCAGAGAGAGAAGGAGACCAAGAATCCCTAGCAGGCTCTGCACTGTTAGTGCAGAGCCGGATGCAGGGCTCGAACTCACAAACTGTGAGATCATGACCTCAGCCGAAATCAAGAGTCTCAACTGACTGAGCCACTCAAGAACCCCAACAACTTTTTGATACATGGGTGAATATATGAATGACTCACTTATAGATCTGACCCTTAGCATTTTTTTCTCCATGGAAACTGACTAGAAATGTCCAGATTACTAACTAGTTGTCTGACTTCAGTCTTCGGCAAGGGGATGTGAGGGGTTAACTCCATCCTTCTCATGGAGCCCACTTCAGGCTGCTGCATTTCCATAGCCCGTGCAATCATGCAACATGCAGCTTGGTGCACATAAGCTCTGAGTGTTGCTGGACCTGTTTGGGGCTCTGCAGCATTCATTCAAGTAAATCATCAGAGACACCAAGACAACGGCAATTAGAGCAGCTGAAGCAGTGCCCTGGCAAAGGGGAAAGGCAAGAATGAAACTGAAATGAGGCCCAAAATCAAACAAAACTAAGTTTTCATTTTGTAAAGAAACATTTTCATATTCACTTTTTTACAATCAATTGACCAAATGGGCAAATTTTCATTCACTGTTTGAAACACACATATAAGCACTATGATGCTCTGAGTCTCTCTCACAGATGGTAGGTGCAGCCACCACTTCTGAATTTATCTTCCTCTTAATATGACCATATGCAAGTTGCTCAGCATAAATCCTGAAGATTATTCGATATAGCCATCATCCAATTTATAAATGACATATAGGATTTAAGAACACCGATTTTGTAGATATGGGAAACTGGAGGACAGGAAACTTTAAATGTAAAAAAAAAAAAAAAGAAAAGAAACTTTTTGAAGCATTAAAAGTCTTTGTAAAGCAAGAAAGTGAAAGCCACCACTGATGACTCCAAGCATCTTGGCAACTCCAAGAATCTGGGCTCACACTGTACCAAACTAGAACTCAGGGAAAGCATGGTCATGGCAGAGATAGACAAAAGCAGGTCAGGGAAGAGTGACACCATGAGATTATAGAGAAAGCATTAGGTTTTAAGTCAGAAAACCTGGATTTTAGTCTGATTTGCCTTTTATTAGCTGAATGACATTGAAAATCACTTATTTTCTCTAAGCTTTAGTTTATACATACAACAAATGGGAATAATATTAGTTTCTGCCCTAGCAGTACATGGGCTTCACACCAGGATCAAGTCAGTCATAAGTAGGTAAACTCCCAGCAGATGATCTGATGTACACAGAGGCTTAATAAAGGTTTTGTTTGTATTTTTAAATTGGAACTAAATAAATCTATGACCCAAGTGACCAGTTTATGTGTTTCTAAATTGTAATATTTTGAAATATACGCACCAAAAGATCTTACTGTCACTTTTTAAAACTGTGGTGATAAGGTCAGCTAACACTTTTTGAGCCTTTATCATAGATATGTAAGGAACTGTGCGAAATGTTTGGCATATACTCATTTATTCTTCACATTTTTCCTTTTTCTTTTAAGTTTATTTATTTATTTTGAAAGAGAGAGAAAGTATTAGTGGGGTAGAGAGAAAGGAGAGAGAATCCCAAGAAGGCTCCATCCTATCAACATGAGCTCTATACAGGGCTCCATCTCACAAACCGTGAGATTAGGACCTGAGCTGAAATTAAGAGTCAGCTGCTTGACTGATTGAGCCACCCAAGCACCCATCTTTTTTTTTTTTTTTTAATTTTAAGTAAGCTCTACACCAACATGGGGCTTGGACTCACAACCCAAGATCAAGAGTTGCATGCTCTACTGACTGAGCCAACCAGGCAACCCTTCACGCTATTTGTGATGTGGACCTATCATTACAGTGGGGAAACAGCCATTGGGAGATTAGGCCACAGACCCAATTAGAGCATATAGGTGGTGGAACCATATCTGTGTATTTAGTTACTTATTTATTTAAAAAGCAAAGTGAAAAATTTGATCAGGAAGAAAAATATATGGATGATATGCAAATTAACCTGAGGACATATATCCATTATACCTCTCATCACATTTCCTACCAAAAAGAGAAACATGCTCCTCTCGGGGCCACCCCTCCATTCCTGCTACCTAAGGCTTCTCCTACTGTTAGAGAGTCCTGACTTCCAGATGCCAGCCTTGCCAATGCTTGGGAAGCTAGCCGGGGGTCCTGAAAAAGATGCTCAGCCTTTACCTTTTAAATTATAAACAGATTTCTTGGGGTGTCTGGGTGGCTCAGTCAGTTAAGCATCTGTCTTTGGGCCAGGTCATGATCTCACAGTTTGTAGGTTTGAGCCGCTAGTCAGGTTCACTGCTGCCAGTGCAGAGCCAACTTTGGATCCTCTGTCTCCCTCTTTCTCTGCCCTTCCCCACTTCACATGCTCTTGTGCGCTCTCTCACTCTCTCTCTCTCCAAAACTAAACATTAAAAAAGAAAAAATTTAAATCATAAGGAGATTTCTCAAAAACAGTATATTCTAATTAAAGGATGCTGTCCCTGTGACTCAGGTTGACAAATGTTTGTTTGTTATGCAGTGTGCTCTCTGAACCTCAGTGTCCTCAACTGTAAATGGTAATGATAACAGTAAGAGCTGTCATTTAGCATTCCTATGATGTGTCAGGCATTATCTAAATACCTTATCTACATTTTTTCATTAAAACCTCACCAGAACTGTGCAAGCTAAGTAGTGTTATCCCCATTTTAGAGATGAACAAACAGGCTTTGAGGATTTAAGTAACTTATTCAGGGAAACACAGTAAGCCTGGAATTCATGGGTATGATATTATCACAGAGAAGATGCTGCCTGCTGTGCCTGCCATCCAAGACCCATGTGAGGCTAAAATGCAATTGTGTTCATGAGTATATTATTTAAATGGTAAAGTACCACATCTACTTTGTATATATACATCCCTTTCTTTTGGAAGTGGGTAGTAATGAGCACAATATTCCAGTGCTACAATTAATTAGATGAGTCAACCCAAATCAAGGGTGCCTGGGTGGCTCAATGGGTTAAGCGTCTGACTTCAGCTCAGGTCATGATCTCACGGTCCGTGAGTTCGAGCTCTGTTTCAGGCTCTGTGCTGACAGCTCAAAGCCTGGAGCCTGCTTCAGATTCTGTGTCTCCCTCTTTCTCTGGCCCTCCCCTACACACACACACACACACACACACACACACACACACACACTCTCTCTCTCTCTCTCTCTCAAAAATAAACATTTTTTTTTAATTTAAATCAACCCAAATTGAATGCATGTATTTGGATGAAGTCAAAGCCCCAGATTTTCAGATTACTAAATGGGGTTCTGTTTCTGCACCATTACTCAAACAGCCCTCCACCTTTAGTATAATTTCCCCTTTACTCAATTTTTATGGGAGTCTGAAATAGAACTTCCAGAAGGCTAAGGAAGCCTAGTGCCATGGCTACCCAGAAAGAAGATGGTAGGCTCCTAGCAGAGCTCTTGAGAAGGGAAAGGGGATGGCACTGTATCACAAGATCTAACCATGCACTGGCACTCCCATATACACTTACATGTAGATATACTGATGTTGCTTGATTTTCTTTTTTACTTATTTTTTTAACTCCCTCCCTCCTAAGTAGAATATAAGTTCAATAAGTACAGGGATTCCTTAGCCTGTTTTTAGCAGAGTGTTGAGTGAAGAGATAAGCCATGAAATGTGGCCTGGATAGATCAAGCAGCGGAGACCAGAGTGGCAGCAAGCCCAGAGCAGTGCCATCCCAGTGAGCTATAGTGATATCTGCAACAACACAAAGAGAGTGGGTAAGAGTAAAAGGCATTGTGTCTGGACCTCACAGATGGACCAGTCCTTACTGAAGTCTGCGCCAAGGGTCAAGCCATGGAAGTAGGCTGCATGTCTCAAAATCTAAGAATGTTTTCACTGCCGTGCCACAGCACCATGTAAAACATCTTGCTGAGAAAATAAGTGCACATTTAAAATGGATACAATACAGTCAAAAATTATTTCTACTAAAACATGGTCTGTAGAAGGCTTAGAACTTAGTGAAGATGAATTTGGACACAGTGTAAAGATAGCCCTTGAGGTTAGGCTTTTTCATCTGTGATTCTGTGAATAATCAGTGAACCATGGCACATTGACATTAAGAACCAACCAGCCTCTGAAATAATTACACAAACCTCTCCTCCATGACCCAGAGCCATAACATTTTTCCAAGCTCTTAGAGGTTGGCAAGAGCCATCAGCATAAGCGGCCCACCAGGGGTCTCCTCGCTTGGTCTGCTCAATCTGACCTTCCCACACACTGGAACAAGAATACCTCCCATTCTCCCCTACCACAGTCCAACCATGTAATCTTCCCTTCCAGCACCTCTGATTAAGGAACACTTGCAGAGATGAGGAAATAAATCAGAAAATGAAGAGAGAGTTTCATCAAAGTCAAGTACATGGCTAAATCCTACAGGGTGTCCTATATGCGACAGAACACAAACAAAAAGCAAATGGAAATTAACTTTGGCATATCACACTTACCATGCAGAAAAAAAAAAAAAAAAAAAAAAAACACGCTCTGTAAGCCTTCCGGCTCTGTCTGGAAAGAGAACTTTATTAAACATATCTTTGTTGCTATCCAGGGCACCTGCTACAAAGATACTACAAAATACAGCTTATTCCCGGGTTCATAAAAGCTCTGGGACAGAAACAATTAAAGCTATCTATGCCTCTGGGGACATCCCATTTCACATCAACAAATGTTATGTCATCTGTAACCATGCCAATTTCCATTTAAGAACTTCCAATTATTCATATTGCTAGGGGGTGAATTCTAGTTTTCTTGCTGATGGTTCCATTACCTCTTCTCCAACCCCCTCCCCGAAAATGACAGATTGTAGGCTTTTCTTGAGAGGGGGGAAAAAGCCATAAACAAATTGCAAGGTCAACTTTCCATTTCTGCAAACCTGGGTGTTATTTTCCATGTTTCCAAATGGCTTCTTCAAAACCACATGAAAGAAACCTATTTCTTTTTCACACACTCAAAATAAACCTGTTTATTTCTTACACACTCACAGTTTCCCTGCAGGTTGTAGAAAAGCATTTTCAGTCAGTCACCAATTGTTCTATGTGAATGCAAAGTTTTTCTTATTGTACTACCACCAGAGCATCTCAGACTTGTACAGAGACAAGAAAGAAATTGTGAGGAGTGAGGGGAGGGAAAAAAGAGTTAGGAAATAGGGCCTGGTCTGCTCTGCCATAGGTGACCACTGCAGTGGAGTGGTCTACACTTGACTGGAGCCCAAAGATTACAGAGGGGCAGCTCTGTCAGTCTGAGAATCAGGCAGATTACAAAACTTGCCTCCCAGCCTCCTGATGGCAATGTGCATAAATTAACATCTCATTCCCTGAAGTCCCTGCAGTGGCTGGAAGTGATTGATCTAACATTTGGCCTCCCTAGGAGGGATGTGCTAATTCTTTCTTCCAGCACTCTCCACTTCATTGTGAGCTCAGCTTTTCATCTCCAGACAAATATCTGGGCTTAAGAGCCGGGGCCATCAAGCCGCGGGCAACCTGCTGTGGTGGCTCCTCCACCTTCTGTCTTGTGCAGCACCATTTACCAGGCAAGGCTGGTGGTCCGATAGCACTGGACTCAACAGCATCAGGAACCACAGCCACTTTCCAATCACAAGCCTTCCTCACCCTTTAAGGGCTCTGTTAATATTTTTCTGTGTAAAATTGCACATGTCTGAGCAAAAGTGGATTTGGTTGGCAGGAATGACCAAACTTACACAAATTCATTTGGCTCATTCCCCTTAAAATAATTCTTAGCATTTGGTTTGTCTCTTTTCATAACATCATCCTTTAGCCAGCAAGAGTTTCCAAGACTTTTTCCTATTATCAGCCATCTGAGTTGCCAGCTTGTCTGAATGTGAGCCCACAATGGTGCCCGGTGGAGGAGGGAATAGGGTTATCAAGAGAACAGGAACAGGGATGGCATGTCTATGAGCCCTCCAGCCAGGGCCCCTTTTCCTACTTTGCACAAGGACTTCTACACCAGTGGCAGCCTGAGTAGAACCACCACACCGCTGTTGTCACCTCTATGTCACATCCTCTGCAGGTTCTAGGAGAGGGCTCTGTAGTTTGTGCCTCATGCAGACTCACTCCATTTTAGCTGGCATTAAGAGAATTCTATATGTATTAAACACAAGCTGGTTTCCTTTTTTTGAAGAGTAGGTGGAAGAGAGGAAGGCTTGAAGTAATTCTTGCTATGTTTTTGGCTTATCAGAAAAGATAGATCAGTTCCTGAGAGACTGAAGGATTTGGAAATAAAGGTTGCATTTTCACCTTTTTTTCTAATGAGGACTGAGATTCAAGAAGAGAATGATATGGGAGATAGTGAAGAAAATTTGGTTTTGTAGGCTAAGGTTTACAATACTAGATAAATATCCTGTAGGATTGACTAGGCTATGCTCATCCACTTAGCAGGTATATAGTAAACCCCCATTATATCCCTACCACTGAAGGAATATATTTTGGGAACATTGTGAAGAATGGGTTTGCCTGGAGCCACCACTGAAGATAGTCATGTGGAAACCAAGCAAAGGAAGTGACAGTATCTTGGAAAGAGTGAATTCACTTGAGAAACTGGGAGAGGGGCACCTGGGTGGTGCTCAGTTGGTTGAGTGTCTGACTCTTGATTTTGGCTCAGGTCATGATTTTACAGTTCAAGGGATGGAGCCAGCATCAGGCTCTGCATTAACAGTGTGGAACCTGCTTGTGATTCTCTCTGCCCCTTTCCTGCTTGCACATGCACACACCCTCTCTCTCTTTCTCTCTCTCAAAATAAATACATAAACTTTAAAAAGAAAAAAAGGAAACTGGAAGGGGAGCACTAGAGGATTGAGTGAAGGGGAATGGCACCTGTATTCAAACGTGTGAAGAGCTGTTGTAAGAGATTAGATTAGCTCTGGACAGCCTTTATGGGTAGGATCCTTGGGTGGACATGTTAAGGACACAGGGTTGGGCCTCAAAGGAAATAAGAACGTTCATACCATTATTACTGAAGCCATGCGTGCTAATGATTTTCTTCACCACAGGAGGTATTCAAGCAAGAGTTGAACAAATAGTTGACCTGGATGTTCAGGTGGGAATTCGAGCAGCACAACAGGAGAGTGAATGAATGTAAAGATGCTTATATTCCATGACATTCTGAAGGAAGGTATCCTCATGCTTTCCATGTCACTTCTAGGGCACCAACTCCTTCTCTGGCTTCTTTGAAGCATGTTTAATTTTAATAATGAATAAGTTGTAATAAGATCTTAAAATCTGGTCTAGTCTTGTTGTGCCCTGAAATTTACAAAGTGTTTGTAAATTTTCTCTATCTCATTTGAGTTAAATAAAACAACAATCAAGGATTCATTGTACTAATCGTGTTATGTTTCTTGAGCTGGATGGTGAATACGGATGTATCTATCCATCTATCTATCTAGTTAGAATGCTGCAACTAAATTTATAAAGAAAGAAAAATAGCTAACATTAGAATGCCCAGACTCTTACTTTCTACTTTAAAGCCTATAAGTTAAACTATGCATATGTAAGATTGATAAAGTACAACCTCAAGTTAAAGGATTTTTTAGTTGGCATTTAGATGACTGACCTCACAAAATTTCATTAACTACCACTCAAATTGGCATCAGACCTACCCACATTTTTCATTGCCTCCCCTGGTTTAGTGACTATGCCTGCTTCTCCCTTCAATTCCTGAAGCCATGCAGGGCATTTAATTAAGGCAAACATCTGTTAGAACTCAAATGTAATCAAATGTATCACCCTTTCAAGTTGCCTTCTTTTTGCCTCTCTTCCCCCGACATGATCTACCCAACCCTCTTCAATGAGTGCACGCATGTATACACACACTCATACTCCTCTAGAAAATTCATTCCTGGCAGCTCCAAGCACTGGCAAATTGCAAAGCATCAGAAAATCCAGCAGACTGTGAAAAAAAATTTTCCCCTGGAATTTGATTAGATGACCACCCAGAATCAGAATAACACTTATTCAAGACATTTAAAACAGATTGGACAAAGCACTAGAGATTATGATGTAAAGATCAATTCTTTCCCGAAGCAAATAAATGGAGTAGGTGATTTAAAGTACCTTTCCCATTGTTAATTTCTATGATCTTGAAATTAATTTGAATGCAAACAGAATCCATTTGAATAATGGCTCAAGAAAAGAACTTGCTTGCTTATTTAATAGGTGCCGGGGTGTGAAAAATTATTGTCATGATTATAGTAATTGGAACTGAGCTTGTAAAAATATTTTTGCAGAATATTAAACAGTTCTGTAGTGACTAGGGCCACACACATATTCATACAACATAGTAAGTTCCCTTTTATCATGAGTTTATGTTTTTCCTTAAATTAAAAATGTGTGCCAAGATGTGAATGTGTTAGAACTGCCTTAGTACATCTCACTCACCTGCCATGGTTGCCTAAGAGATATAAGAAACAGCTCCTAAACAAGAAGATCGCTCAGGATCGAAAGATGACTGAAAGCTAGAACAAATACCCAGAACTATAATTTTGAAGGAAGAACCTGACAGAGACAGAGCTAGAGTAAGGAGACATCCTCAATATTTGCCTTTTGGAATTCATGTTTGCTTCTTTCAATAGTGTCTATACATCAAAGATTCACCTTGCCCTTGTCTCTCCATTGTGAACTTCCTAATCATCTGGATTATAGGCTCTAACTATAAGCATGCACTTCATGTTTTTGCACTTACACATGCATTCTGGTATGTGACGTGTGAGACAAAATAATAAATGACAAATACTTCCATATCCACTGAATAAAAGATTCTTTAAAAAAAAAGTGATGCATCACAATGACTTTACATATTGTTGGATTATTGGCTTGTTTATTAGATAAAGGAGAAATTTCTTTTATTCTTTTATTCTTTTCTGACAAAGAATAAAAACAGATAAGAATGAGTTCATCTCATGGGGTGCCTGGGTTGCTCAGTCTGTTAAGCGTACAACTTTGGCTCAGGTCATGATCTCATGGCTTGTGTGTTTGAGCCCCAGTTCAGGCTCTGTGATGACAGCTAGCTCAGAGCCTGGAGGCTGTTTCAGATTCTGTATCTCCCTCTCTCTCTGACCCTCCCCTGCTCATGCTTTCTCTCTCTCTCTCTCTCTCTCTCTCAGAAATAAATAAAACATTAAAAATTTTTTTTAAAAAAGAATGAGTTCATCTCCTATTTTCCAAAAAACCAACCAAAAGTTAAATAATAACATCCACACTTTATTGGGTATCTACTATATGCCACACAGTTTGTGAGCATTCTCCAAAATCCTTATAAAAATTGCACATTCAGGCATTGTTATCCTTATCTTAGAGAGGCAGAAACCAGGAGTCAGAGAACTTGCCCAAACAAGTAAGTGACAAAATAAAAATACTATGCACCCCCCAAAGCCCATGTTACTTTATCTGTCTGTGTCAGTATCCACCATGAATACCTAAAAGGATGTGGCCCATATCCAAAAAGTTGATTGGGCCTGTATTTCTGGGTTGTTGTTTTTTACCTGGACACAAGTTTCCTCTCTAATTATTTTGCCATTCCAAGCTTAACCTGACAGCCCTAATAGAAAGGGCACCATAATCTTGATTTTGCAAAACAGGGGACTAATACTGGTTTCATTTAAATCTTCCAGACACTGGCTGTATTTTAACACACACTCTTGGGTTTGACTCACAGACACAGATAAGTGCTATGAGAATCTCAGACAGCACAAAAAGCAAGCTGAGGTGACCAGCCGGTGTGGAGAGCATATCCTGGGGCTCATAAAGTCCCAACCTAGAGAGGCTGTAAGAATTCAGTACTGTGTTTCCTTTCTGGCTTTCATAGCTGTCAGCCTAGACTCTTTCTCACATAGAAGTTCAACATGGAAAGCATCCCACTGAGTGAATTCTGACCAATCACCTACAATATATTTAGACCTAGATTTCATTTCTTACTGTTGTTACCTGCTCTTTCAGTGACCACATAAGACCACAGTGCAAGGACAATTGATATTGGACTCAGAGAGATCTGCTTTGAGACACAGTCCCCAGAAATATGTTTCTTCTAAAGCAGATGCCACATGTACCAGGATATAGCAATCAGTTAACAAATATTTACTGAATGCTACCTATGGCAAGTAGCACCCTGGGGAGAATATGGAGCAGCAGTAGGTAAACCAAGTCTTCCCTCAAGAGCTTAAAATCTAATTGGGGATTTTAAAAGGCAAGTAATCAGAGTAAGTGGCAAGTGATGGCTCTGGCCTGACACTAGGTCTCTGCAGCTTGGCCTGGATCCAGCTCAGGAACAAACTTACTCCTAGGCAGAAGGAATTATAGAAGCTGCCTCTGAAATAAGGTCCAGTCAGTCTCTGGCACACAGCAGGTGCCCAATAAAGATTGTTTTTCTGTCTCCTCTTTCTGTCCCATGATTCCAGAGAACAACATCAAGCTCTCCTGGCAGTCAACTAAGCTTCAACCTTGTTCCCTAGTACTGATAAAAGGACTTTTCTTTCTTTTTGAGCCTTAGCCCCCACTTGATAGTCTAGTTCTAGGATTCTGTCCTGTTCCGCATCTTGGTGACCTGCCCACATTCCAGCCCCTTCACAACAGAGTCCTTCATGCTTTGCTTGTCACTCTTCAACAGAATGAAGTTCCAGGCCAGTTGGTAGCTAACAGCTTGCTCCAACAATGCCAATGGCCTATTTGACTGCTATTCCAGATACTGCCTTATCTGTGATTTGTAATCCCCCAGATGAGTCACCCAATTAGAGCACACATATCATTCATTTAAGTGTACTGATTGCCCAGAACACTTTGTTGAAAAGAAGTCCAAGGCCACATCCACTTTCTAGAGGAAAGGATGTCATGATCAATTAGTGATGCCTCTCACTGGCATGGAAGGGTAGGCCTGGTGGGTACAAGGGTTGCATCCTTCTTATCCCTGTTTCATGGGCCATTATCTTTTAATGCCCTCTTCACCAAGTACAATGTTTAACTTATCACACATAATTCTCAGCACTTGCACTTGGACCTGTCTTTCTAAACCCACCACAAAGACCCAAAATCATCCAGATCCAAATCCAAGACTCCTCCCTGGCTTCACTTGCCTATCATTGAAGAAATCCCAGATTTAGCCAAAAAAAACAAACAAAAACAAAAAAAGAAACAATACAGTTCAGATTGGAGAAGTCAGGGAGAGAGCAAGGATAAGACAATGCAGACAGGTGGTAATATATTCAAAGATGTGGAAGCCAGAAAGTGTAGAATTATTCTAGGCATAAGCGCTCCACCATCAAAGATAGTAATCCATTCATTCAAATTTGTCTTTAAAATATTGCGCATCAAATTTTGAACCCTCTTCTCTAGGATACAAATATCAACAAAATCATCACCGCATATCTGGACCCTCTTAAACAACTTGACATAAGTTTTTTATCATTTATTTGAGATCCCAATTAGGATCTACCCCAAACAATGTAAAAATTCAGATGTGTTTGCAATCCTAATTTTCAAGTGGCCTTTCATAAACTCATTTTTCTATGGCCTCTGGCTAATTAAGAACCCTAGTTGCCATGAATATTTTATTTTGCAGGTTGGTTAGGAAGGTTAATTGTCTATTCTCTTTATTGCCTTTTTTACCTTAGCGGGACAAGCCATCTATTTGTCTGAATCGACACACAAAATTACCAGGGGAAAAAAAACAGACTTAATAGTAGGCAGAGTTTCTTTTTTTTTTTTTTTTATTTATTTTTTTTTCAGTTCATATTAATGATTTTTGATTTTTATTTATTTATTTTTTTTTACAAATAGTTTATTGTCAAATTAGTTTCCACATAACACCCAGTGCTCATCCCCACAAGTGTCCTCCTCCATGCCCATCCCTCCTCCCCCCCACATCCATCAGTCCTCAGTTTTTGTCAGCATTCAAGAGTCTCTCATGGNTTTTTTTTTTACAAATAGTTTATTGTCAAATTAGTTTCCACATAACACCCAGTGCTCATCCCCACAAGTGTCCTCCTCCATGCCCATCCCTCCTCCCCCCCACATCCATCAGTCCTCAGTTTTTGTCAGCATTCAAGAGTCTCTCATGGTTTGCCTCTCTCCCTTTCCCCCACCATTTTCGCCCTTCTTCTCCCCCTTGGTCCTCTGTTAAGTTCCTCCTAATCCTCCTATACGTGCACACATATGATATTTGTCCTTCTCTGCCTGACTTATTTCGCTCAGCATAACACCCTCAAGGTGCATCCATGTTGCTACACATGGCCAGATTTCATTCTTTCTCATCAATAGTAGGCAGAGTTTCAAGTTACTGTGCATTTCATTTGGTCTTCAAGTCATGAGTAATATTTACTACACTGAATTTCAAAGAAATGAAAGACAGGGAACTATATAGAGGATCCTGGGGATTTATTTTCTTCATTTTTCTAGCATTTCTTTCAGTTCATTTTTTTAGGGAAACAAAGTCTACATGCCAGAAAAATGGATATCTATCCTTTTACAGTTTAACTTATCACAATGACTGCAAGTAGATTTCTATCAAAACAAATTGTCTCCGTTCGTGTCTATTTACAACAGTGCATTCTGCCCTTGTTTGTAATCTTGTACCACAGAGAAAAGAAAGCTACGGTTTTGTCTCTGCAATCTTGGAGACAATCCTTAGAGGGGAGGAATAATGATGCCCTAGGATTAGAAAGAACATTCAAAATACTTAAATGTCTTGGGACAAAAGATATGCCCCTCCCAACTCCTATTTGGTTTCAGCATGGTTTTATACATTGTTAGCTTAAACCACACCATAACTGCAGTTGCCCTAAGTGGAATTCCATTCTCCAGAGGTTGTCAGCAGCCATTTATTTAATCAGAGGCAACTACTACAAGCCTTCAGCTGTCCTTATCTCTGATCAACACCAGAGGTTTCATAATAGGCTTAATAAACATTGAAAATGGTTTTCATTGGTGAAATTAGTGGTTTTTAATTGGCATAACAGATGCTAGAAATGGGTTGCCATTGGTGAAATTAGATATATTCAAAATAGGAAGACTGAGACACTCTCCTACACCTATGTGAAAACAGTATAATAATATAATCAGCACTGTGATTGTAACCTAATCTCTAAACATCCTTTACCCAACCAGTGGGTTAGACACTATCAGTCCCTTCTGATAAAGCCTTACCCCATTATCACCATCCATCCACAGGGTCTCCCCATCCTCCATCTTTCTACTCAAACACCCTGCCTTGAGATGGTTTTCACTTAGTCTTGAAGATATATCCCCATGTGGGCACTACTTTAGCCCCCAACTGATGGTCCCTTGTGGCCATTATCTTAAGTAATTTATAGAGATGAACTTACATAGATATAGACTTATAGATTAATGCAGTATTTTCCACTTTAGAAGTTTCACACTCAACAACCTCATATTCCTAAACAATACTCCCACCAAATTTCTGAACCACAGATGAAACCACTACATGGGCTGCAGGTAATATGGGATCGTGGTTAAGAGCACAGGCTCTAGAGGTAGATTACTGGCTATCCTACTTACCAGCTATGTTACATGGGTAAATTAATTCACCTCTTGGTCCTTCAGCATTCTTATATTTGAAATGAGGCTGTTACAACACCTAAATCATGGAGTTGTTAAGGGAGTTCAGCACATATAAAACATTTAGCCAGTGGTATGCTGAAGTTCACTCCTATTAGTTCACAAGAGCCAACTGGTAGCATCTCTTCCCAACTCCCCTTTCAATAACATGACATTTGCAGCTTGCAGTTGGCCATAGTGGGGACATTTACACCACAGAAAATTGGCAGACACCAAAAATGAAAACAGTTGGGTTTTTTTTAACCTTTTTGTTAAATGATTGTTTAACATTTACCAATATACCACTGCATTTAGCACAAGGGCTAGCCTATAGTCAGCTCTCAAAAAAATGTAAGGATTTTCTCACAACTTTTGATCACTATAGGTCTTTGCAATCACACAAAGAAAAGTGAGACAAACTACCCTTTGGTGACTCTTTCAAGTTAAACCTAAACCAAATTCCTCCATCCCTGGCTAGCTTTAACAATCTATATGTTCTTGGCCAGAATCACCTTGCCCATTTCAATCTAGGATATGGCACTAAGGTGCCTTAAGAGAAAATCTATTGTACATAGCGTATGAGCACTTTTTCAGTAAGTCCTGCCAAACTCAAGGACATGTAGGTTACATATTTCTATTGAAGTCTGTAAATGAGTCCCTGCTTGGCAATCAGTTCAAGAACTAAACTCTTAAGTACACCATGAACACCACAGATATCTCAAAGACACAATTTTTAAAAACTGACTGATGTACTCCTTCATCATCCCAAGCAAGAAAGAAATCAATGAAATAGAATCTTGTCATTGTTTCCAGTTTGTTTGTAAAAGAGATGGATGCAGAGTGAGAGAAATCAATCAAACATGGGTTTTCTTTTTCCTTTCACATTTATTGACAGAATTTAAAATTGAATTAAGCTTCCTGGAGTACTTACTGTATAGTTTCCTTGAACAGTGTGGAAATGGAGAAAATGGATTTTTATTGCTTTTTTTTTTTCATTTATTTTGCTTTTTAGTATAAGAAGGAGAAATGAGTAAATCTACAAAGTCCAGTAAGAATTACCTATGTACCAGATATCAAGCCTCAGCCAAATATTTAGTCATTCACACACCACAGGCCTAGGTTTTTTGCCCACAGTTCTGGATCAGATGTTCATTATTCTTCTTAGGTATCCAGATAAGTGAGGAGGAAAAAGCCCTAGGCATTATAAATATACCAGCACACCATCCCTGAGCTTTAACACTTACAAGTGTCTTGAATCAAAAAGTTGCTGTACGTGTGGTACAATCTGATGACAATTTCTAGTGCACTGCTATTCATAGATAGAACTTGAATGACTGGTTGTCTTAATATTTACACTAGTGTAATATATGTGTATATAGTGGGGCACATACCACTCCCAGAGAAGAAAGTAAGACTAGGTTTACGGCATTATCCACCAAAAAGAAAGTGAAGGAAAACATTCTTCTCCAAAGACAAAAGTGGCCAGAAAACCACAGATCTTCAGAAACAAGTAGGCATGGACATAGCTGCCCATTTCCCAAGGAAAAAAAAATAGAATATACACTTTCTTTTCTCTCTCCTCCATCAAAACAGAGAAGCTCTCATTGACCATGGAGCCACAAGAGTTATCAATGGTGCAGGTTGCCATGCACTCCACTCTTGCCAGCTTCCTGGATTGGTGAAAGCAGAGGAAAGGGAAGAGGTGTCTTCGGAGAAAGGATGACTTTGGGGGCCAACGGTTGAGAACAGGTGCCTGAGAACAGTAGCTCAAGAAACTGCTCAACTATATACACACCTGACCATCTCTCCACCACAGGGCTCCTCTGCAAAGGGAAATCAAGCCTTTCCCAAGTTCATGTCCATGTGTGCAGGAAAGCTAAAAAAATTAACCCTGCAGCCTGCCCAGCTTTAACTTCTCTCCATGTAGAGTCAGGCTGGGACAAATGCCTATATTAAAAATGTAAGTGGGGCACCTGTCTGGCCCAGGAGCATACAAGTCTTAATCTAGGGCTTGTGGATTCAACCCCATGTTGGGTCTAGAAATTACTTAAGAATAAAATCATAGGGGTGCCTGTCTGGCTCAGTCAGTTTAGTGTCCGGCTTTAGCTCAGGTCATGATCTCGCAGTTCGTGGGTTCAAGCCCCTCGTCGGGTTCTGTGCTGACAGCTCAGAGCCTGGAGCCTACTTGGGATTCTTTGTCTCCCCCTCTCTCTACCACTCCCCTGCTCATGCTCTGTCTCTCTGTCTCTCAAAAATAAATGTTAAAAATTTTTTAAAATTAAATTAAATTAAAATCATAAAAAAATGTAAGTTTTTTCTTACCTTCCCTCCACATTTTCAGAGAGTTCAGTGTCCAACTATGCTCTTTCCTAACCCACCTCTATCAAAGACCTATGTGCGGGCACCTGGGTGGCTCAATCGGTTAAGCGTCTGACTTCGGCTCAGGTCATGATCTCATGGTTCATGGGTTTGAGCCCCATGTCTGGCTCTGTGCTGACAGCTTGGAGCCTGAAGCCTGCTTTGGATTCTATGTCTCCCTCTCTCTCTGACCCTCCCTGCTCACTCGCTCTCTTGATTGCTCTCTCTCTCTCAAAAATAAATAAAACATTAAAAAAAAAAAAAAAAGACCTCTGTGAACTTGCTCATTTCACAGATCAGGGTGGATACATTTTGTCTTCAATTCAAACTTATTCTTCACCGCTTGGAGTTATCAGTTTCTCTCAGCTTTAGGGTGTAGAGACACAGGTTTGATTCCTATTTTCACTACTTACTCTCTTTTTAGCCTTGGATGAATTGCCCTCTCTGAGAATTTCCACATCTAGAAATGAGAATAAATCCTATTCCCCAGGTTTGTTGTAGATTAAATGGGATAATGAACATAAGATGGCTGGTACATGACAAGCTCTGATCCTATTGAGTAGGATTAAATATGAGATTTAGTATAATTAAATAATTTAAATAAATATAAAGTAGGACCTCAAGAAGCCTGAGCCCAGGAGACAGATTCAGTCTATGAGAAGGATGGGGTAGAAGAGGGGATGATAGAAGATAAAAGTCCTATGGTTGTTTAGAATCCAAGACCTTGACTCCAGTTGACAGCATAATTTGCCAGTATATAAATAGCAAATTAAACTTCATAAAATATCTAGAAAAATTATTTTCACAGTTAAAGGCAACGCTTCTCTACCTTTGATGAAGGGAGCTCATTTAGTGTAACACCCATGACCTCTCTATGGGAGTAACATATCTGATGGATGAATTTGGAGGAATAAAATGGACATGTTCAGCTCTACTCTTCCCCTTTATCTCTTGGTCGTTGTTGTTGTGGGGTTTTTTTGTTTTTTTTTGTTTTTTGTTTTTTTTTGGCTGTTTCTCCAGGGAAGCCCCAAGTCATCTCCTATAATCATGTATCCGAAATCCCCTCCCCCATCCACAGAGAGTCAGCCTTGGTCCAGCACAGCCAATAACTGTAAGAAAGTATGATTAAATATATCCACCAACTGAGCCTTTATGAGTAATAAAGGTAGTATTTTGAACTCCCATCAGTTTTACTCTGTTGTCTTACTTCTCACCTTTCTTAGCCCTCAGGGAAGACAGAGAGTTTTATTTCACAGGTCCTCTTCAGGGACCACAACAAGCCTTACTGCTACTTACAGATACTAAAAAAATTAACAAAGCAAAGGGAAATGCAAAATTGGTCCAGCTATGTCAAAGTAATACTAATTAGAATAACTGGGCAGAAAATATCATTGTGACTAATTGTCATATGTAAAATAACTACTAAAAATACCATCAATGTCAGTCATCTTATTGTTCTCTGAAATTCATTTGATTATAACACCAAATGTGTTTCCATATAATTAGGTCTCCTCTGTTCTTCCAGCACTGAAACATTACAAAATGGAGAGAAAATGGCAACCACATGAGTGGATACAGTTTAAGCAACTTGGCTTAACTCCAGTTCTTGCCCCTAGTCTAGACTGCTGCCCTTTGGGATTTCCTGTACTGACCTATAGGAAGTAGATTCATGACTTAAGTAAGTTTTGTATGCACTAAGGGATCTGCACCTTCCACCCTAGGGAGGTAGTTATTTAGAGAGAAAGCAGTTAAAATGTGAAGTTCATCATCAGTGGAAGTTCTCAGGATGACCCAGAGGACCTACTTCTTGCAGAGAAAATAGGATTTTAATTGACAGATTCAATCCCAGGTTCCTCTCTAGGGCCTCCCAATAGAGGTCACAAACTGTGATGTAACCGCATAGTTTCAGACCACTTTCAATTCAGTCCACACCAAGCCTCCACAGAATGCACCTCAGGCTACCACCTCATTCTACATTCCACTCCCAAACACTTTGTTCCACCTCCCAGCCACCCCATGTTTATGACTTCAATATAAGAAGTTTAAGTTGTGTCTATCTCCATTAATGATTATGCACCTTTCATCCATATTACTTAATTCTTTTCCAAAACTGCTCCCTCTGGGATGAGTGGGTTCTTTATAGTCATGTACAGATATGAACACTTAACTTTCTTGACACAATAAAAATCATACTGAGAATCTGATACAAATTAACCCTTGAAACTAACCAAGGATCCTGGCAATTCAGAGGCTCTATTTGGTGGTAAGATCTTTAAAGTTTGGGGCTGTGTTTTGTTCACTTCTGAATCCCCAGGGCTTAGAAGAGCATCTGGCTTGAGAATGTTTGTTAAATCCTTGTAAGTAAATGAAGTATTTAGCACTTTAAAAGCAAATCTCTGCATCAAATTCTCCATAAATTAACAAGATGATGACCAAGAAGGATGATTAAAGAGACCTGCTTAGGGGCGCCTCGGTGGCTTAGTCGGTTAAGCATCCGACTTTCGCTTAGGTCATGATCTCACGGTTCTTCGGTTCGAGCCCCGCGTCGGGCTCTGTGCTGACACTAGCTCAGAGCCTGGAGCCTATTTCGGAGTCTGTGTCTCCCTCTCTCTCTGACCCTCCCCTGCTCACTTTGTCTCTCTCTCTCTCTCTCTCTCTCTTTCTCCTAGAAATAAATAAAAAATTAAAAAAAAAAGAGACCTGCTTATAAAGCTATAAGGGACTGGGACCCCCAACTCGGCCAGATTTCACTACCTAGGAGAAGAGTGTCTTTTATGCTCCCAGATTCTCTGAGATGTTTTCATATTTGCTGTGTTTGGCCACTCGGAATCCACCTCTCCTCACCATGCAACTTGAGTACTTCATCTCCCACAGCCAGTACAATTGGTTCAGGGATGATTAAAGAGGCTGAGATTCCATCTAATCAAATGAGATGTGAGAACTGAACTGCTTCTTGGGGTCTTCGAGGAAAGATAGTTCTTTACTCTTCTGTGACTACTACTGAGAGTTGTACTGTCTCCTGCAGGACATAAGCAAGGAAGCATGGAGCCCCTACAAACTGATAGCAGCTGTCTTACGAGCACAAAGGAGGCCAGCCTTAGCAAAAACAGAGCAGAGAAAGGTGGAGATAAAATGATGGTTATCAGTGAACCACTGGCTCCAGCCTGACCTGAAGCCTGACTTACCTCTGTGACTTCTCAGTTATATGAACTAATGAACACCTCATTGATTTAGCCACTTTGAGACCAGTTTTCTGTTACCTGCACATTGTAAACGCCAAATTGAATTGGTCACTGAATTGGTCAAGTAGGCTCTTAATAACTTGCCATGTCCTCACTGAGTTGAAAAGATTTAAACACATAAAAATTAAGGGACCCAGTAGAAGACTTTCAATGCAGCAAGAGAAGTGAGAAAACCCAAAAGCCTCACAATTTCCCAGCTCATGCCCTCACCTCTAGCCATTTCAGTCTCCTTGGATTCCTTCAGGCATATACTTGCACTCATTGCTTGCTAATTATGTTCAAGTCTGGGTCTACAGAAGGAACAAAATCATTGTCCCTACTCTCTAGAAGTTTATAAATAACTACAGAATGTGTAAAGATAAAACCTTAGAAATATTTAAATATTAAATAATTATGATGAGGCATTAATATGATAGATTTGCCCCCAAAGTTTCCTTTAATTTTAAGCCATTGTTTTAACAATTACAGCTTTGATTGAAAATAAGTTCCCAATAAACTGGAAATATATTAATAATAAGTGCCACACATGGTTTGAAATGTAACAACAATAACTGAAATCTTTGTATAACACAAAGCACCATGCACACGTGATGTTTTGTAAATAATAATAGTCAATATTCATTGGACGTCTACTGTATGCAGTGTGCTGGCACATAGTGAGCACTTTGTATACATCATCTCAATCTCCACAACAAATTGTTATTCACGTTTTATGGATGAGGATGCCAAGACACAGAGAATGTAATTGACTTGCCCCAAAGCACACAGTGAGAAAGCAGTGGGTTAAGACTTAAATCAGGCAATCTGACTTCAAATGCTGAGTCACTCACAAGTGTATTATTCTGTTAAAAGATTTCATATGGTAGGCAGAATAATGGTCCCTCAAAAACATTCATGTCCTATTCCTCCGAACCTGCAACTATGTCAGGTTACATAGCAAAGAAGAATTAAAGTTGCTGATGGAATTAAGGCTGCTAATCAGTTGAGCTCCAGATGTGAAGATGATCCTGTATTATCGAGTTGGGCCCAATATAATCACAGCAGTGACAGAAGCAGAAGTCAGAATAAGGCAACATGACAAAGACTCAACTGGCCACTGCCAGTTTTGAAAATGAAGAAAGGGGGGCGTCTGGGTGGCTCAGTCGGTTGAGCGTCCGACTTCAGCTCAGGTCATGATCTCTCGGTTCATGGGTTTGAGCCCCGTGTCAGGCTCTGTGCTGACAGCTAGCTCAGAGCCTGGAGCCTATTTCAGATTCTGTCTCTCTCTCAGAAATAAATAAAAATTAATTAATTAATTAATTTTAAAAAATTAAAATAAAAACGAAAAGAAAATGAAGGAAGGATCCATGCACCCGGGCATGAGGGCAGCTTAAAAGCTGGAAAAGGTAAGAAGGTTCTGTCCTACAGCTTCCAGAAAGGAATGCCAGCTGCAGGCACCTTGAGTTTAGCCCCTTGAGACATATTTCGGGACTTCTGATATCCAGAATTGAAATATAATAAATTTGTTTTGTTTAAAGCCACTAACTTTATGGCAATATGTTGCAGCAGCAACAGGAAACTAATACACAGAATATGTGTACATTTTTGCATCATTCAGATAGAAAGATGAATAAAAGGAGTTATCCGCAAGATACCACTTTAGAAGCTGCTATCAAAATCTAACCCTGTACAAAAAGAAGCATTAGCCTTGGAGACACCAGAATCTGATTCACACAGATAAGCAACTAGATTACCTGGGGCAAGTTATCCAAGCTCTCTGAGTTTCCTCCTCTGTAAATCAAGGATTATTACTTCTCATAGAGCTAGAGTAAGAAGTAAGAGCGAGGTGTTAGAAAGAAGCTAACACAATGCTAAGCTCTCACAGCAGAATTTTCTGCCCATTTCTTCCCTTAAATCCCCAAGGGAACATGGAGAGAAAAAACAAGCTCATCTAAGCAAAAAGCTGTCTTTTATTACTATTAAGGATATCGAATAACTTAAACATTAGTGTAATTTGTTAAATGAAAATGGTGTGCCATTTTTTAAAAAAATCTACATAACCAAAATTTTAAGCTCATCCTAGTCTCATTCTGGACTTTGGGTCTCTCTCTCTCTCTCTCTCTCTCTCTCTGCAGGGATCAAGTCAAAGTAAAGAGTAGTACAATAAAAAGAAGGATGCAAGCAGATTGATTTATGTTCATTTTGCTGAGCAAATAACTAGCACTGCTTTCGCTACATAGGCTCCTTCTCAGGAGGAATATATATTTTTAAAACAGTCTTCTCTGGGGCTTCGATTCCTATCTGCATATCAAGGTTTTCCTCTTTCCCCCGGTGACCCATTTGTCTGAGGGAGGCATTCAATTAGACTGCCAGAGCAAATTGATTCAGTATTGACCAGAAGAGGCTTCTCACTTGAAAGACATATTACACAGAGGTGGAGGTGTCACTGCCACAGGTCAATACTCCAAGTGCAAGGGCCCAGATGATTCAGGAATATGAAATGAGGAAGGGTCCTCCCTGGGCATTTGGAGCAGAAAAGCCCCCTCTTCCTCTTACAGAATAAATAGCATGGGAGTGAGAAGCTCAATAACTTGTGTTTTCATAAAGGCAGGAAACTGATGCCCATTCTCTGATGGTAGGAAATAAGCAAAGTCCCTTAGTGGGAATAAGGAAAAGGAGAATAAAGGAATAAGGCAAAGGTTTCTTTGCCTCAAGAGCCAAAACTGGGATTTGAGTTTTCAGTAGCCTCGTCCTCAAGGTCATTGCTTTTTAGTGAAATACCTCTGCTCTTTTCAAGTGCCCTGGCCTCTCCTCCATCCACAGACTGCCGCCATGAAGCCCAGACCTGACCAATTTATCAAAACTCTGTCTTCACACCCTTCACACATTGTGTTCCTCTTTGTAAACAAAAGATGGATACTCGGTTATTTTAGACATGAAGTTGAATTCCTTTATATCTAAAGTTTGAAAAAGCACTGTACACCCAATGAGATAGAAATAAATGCTAATCAAGGCTAAGTATGTTTTATTTGCTATAAAACAGGTACTCAAATGAAAGGGCAAGAAGGACACAATTTATGGTATCCAGTGCTGGCTTTTAATCTTTGTTATTCCTCAAACGATGGCTTTGATTTCTTGAAATGTTTTATGGCCTTGAATATCTGATAGAATAAAGTAAACCCCTTCCAAAAAGCCTTCCCTTGATTATCCCAAGTACCCATTATCGATAAGATTGTCCTTATATCCAGCTTGAAAAATCATGAAATTGGCTCCATTAAAATAATTAGGAGCCCTCCACCCCCACACACACTTTTGTTTTAAGATTTGGCCTCTACATATTGACAGCATTCCATTTTTATTTATATTTTCACATAGTTAGACAGGGTGACCATTTTTATCGTGTGGCACACATATTATGTAAGATGTGTAGTTTCCAAATGTCACTGGTGAAAGCTGAATTCCATTATCATTTACTCGCAGAAATGAAGCCCATCATGCTGTGCATTTGCAGAAAAGAATAAAGAGGTTTAAGCCAAAATCTGCATAATCCCAGGTAGAGGCAGCAGCAGTAGGGAGAGGAAAAAAAAAAAAAAGGCATCATCTCTGATATGCAAAGTATGGAAAAGAATGGCATATATTACAAATCAGGCCATCTGGATGCAGAAGACCCAAGAATATGCTTAAATAAGTATGCACACAATAATGAATCGGTTCAAGGCAATAGTGATCATTTTCTGTTTCAAAAAGTTCCTCAGGCCTGTGTATGCACAACTCTTTTAGTTAAAACATGGCTGCAGCTCCTTCTATTTTCATTTGGAATTGAATGTCAGATAAAATAAAAAACCCTGCCTTCAATCCTATCCGAAAAGATCTTCCTGAGAGAATACATCTTTTACTATTTCTTTCCAAATAAATTTCTAGTATTACTCATATGCCTAGATGGAAAAAAAAATATTTCAAGCATTAGAGGCAAAACAGGAATGTTGATGAATGGGTGAGCACAGGCCCCAGGTGGAAAGGAGAATGACCTGTACATTCTAGAACTCTGCTCAAACAAAAAGGATAGAAGGGAAAACAGTTCTCAAAGAATCTGTTTATCCTAACAATAAGTCAATTTCAAATAATGGTATGTCAACTCAGTAAAACCATTCGACAGCCACTAAAATGATAAATATAAAGATTATGTTAAAAGCATGGAAAAGAGTCAATAAAACATAACAGCAAAGAAAACATGGAATTGTGTCTATACTATTATTGCAATCTTGAGAAATTATTTATACCTGTATTAAAAAGGTCATGAAAGACCATAATACATACAGATCTAATGACAGTTGTTATTTCTGTGTAGGAGAGTGGTAGTAGTTAAGGGAAGATTTTTTTCTTTTTATCTGTCATTTCTAATATTATTACAGCAAGCACATATTGCTAACCCCATCTCCAGCTTCTTTGTAGGAAAAATTATTTTCTCAAAGCACTGGATTCAGGTGCCCAGAGAAAATACTCCCAATAGGTGCTTAGTATATCTGCTGCCCAGCATTTGCTCATTAAAGAATTTCTTAAATTGGCAAAGGCCATTAGGAAGACAAAGTAAGAGCACCCAAGAAGGAAAAGTCTCAAGTGCATTGGAGCCACTGAACTTTCTAATATGTTTACTTACAACACTGATGCAGTTCAGAACACACACCCCAAAATATTTTAAGCTAAAGAAACTTGACAAACATCAAGTTCAGGAAAGACTTTCTGACCTTCCCTTGAAGCAGGTCATAAAATCCTCATGTGGGTGGTAGGCTCCCTATACTGGGAGGAAAAGAACACCCTTATTTATCCAAGATGGAGGGGACGCGAAGAGGAATCTGAACAGGGCTTGCTGTTTCCCCCAGTTTACTACATTGAGTTCATACCCATTTTTGTCCTGTCTTCTTTTTCCATAACTTTCCACTGTTCATTAAACCTCGCATAAAAACACTCAGGTGTAACCACTTCTTCAGATCTTCATTTCATTAAGGCTGTCATGTCAAAAGTTCTACTAAATACATTTGCATGCTTTTCTCTTGTTAATCTGTCTTGTCGAAAGGGCCCCAGAAAAAAATTTAAAAGGGTAGAAGGAAAAGATATTTTTCCTCCCCTATAGCATTATGAAAAAAAAATTATATTAGTGGATGCCATTAAGTCCAAATCATCTTGGAAAAATATTTACATAATGAGAATAAAGGGCTCATTTCTTCCCTTCTCACAGCATCCTTCAGCATTGGTCATACCAGGTTAAGGGCGCTCCTTACTTACCAATAAAGTGTTCAAACGCAGGAAGACTATCCAGAGTTTTGAGAGGCAAAGGGAACACTGGGACTTTATGAACAGCTGAGCAAATGGGAGATGTGCTACTCACAAAGCTGAAAAATTAGTAACAATTGATTTAGACCAGGCACCACAGGATACTCTGTTCAGCTGCTCTTGTGAAGCTCTGTCCCTGATAATATCTTCTGCACTATCCTCTTGACAAAAAAGACAAGCATATCTCTTCAACAGAGACTGTCAATTGTGATAAAATCAAGGGAGATTTCTCACTTGGCAAATATCTTTTAGGGAATAATCATGATAAAAGACAGTACTTTCAACGTTTAGGAAAAAATATAGAGTTTTTGAGGATCTACACCCAAGTTAATCAAATAGACACAAGAATAAGTAAAACTAACATGAACATCAATATATAAATAAGGTGCCAAAAAGCAGAGAAATCTGATAACCAAACTCTCAAGTCTGTATGTTTACAGCATCGGTTGAATATTTTAAAATCTGAGCTAAATACTTAATGACGCAATGGTAAAAATGGTATACACTCTAAGGATACTCTAAGAAAGACTACTGATACTTTTTAATGGCAAATCTGAAGAATGGTAAAAACAACTTTTGGAAGAAGGCAAAAACATGTAGCTTCTTATTTATTTGCCAAAATAAAAATGAAGGAAAATCAACATATTGAACTACATAATCCTGACTTTTGCAATAAATACAGTTTTGGTGAAGAGAATAAAGCCCACCAAATATTCCATCTGCTCCCCAACATAAGGAAAAAGCAGCCCAAATACTGGGCCACTCCTGGAAGGGCAGTGTCTCAACCTACGGGAATATTTACATGAGCAACTGTTGTGTTAAACTACTGAGATTCAGGAGTTATACATTCCTACACGACCTAACCTAGCCTATCCTGACTAAAACAAGAGTCAAATCTAACTTTTCTTCTGCCTTGCCAGAAAACTGATCATTCAAAGAGTGAATGATGCTAATTTTTAACATATAAGAGGAGAAGCAAGAGCTTTCCTAAATATTTAAGATTTTAGTACACATTGTTACTAATTGATATCAGTTGGTGTCTGATGGGGGAAAAATAAGGGGCTCCTTAGTCAAATAAGTTTGAGAAATAGAGATATCCCTTTCCTAGAGATTTAACATGTAAAGTAGTATATTAAAGGCTCTGGAAAGCCCTACCTCAAAGAAATAGCCACAACTTTCTTCAATGTTTCAGTTTGCAAGTGAATGAAAAATATTTCCATGAAAGAGAGCTTGAGAAATGCTACATTCTATCTCCCTTACTATAAGCGTCTCCCCTATATGCTTACTAATAAAATCTGCATCCAGCTAATACTGAAATTTATTTATATTTCCTAAGCAAAAATCACTTGGTGAGTAGAGAAGGGCAATAGTTAAGATATTTAATAACAGTGTATCCTAGACATTGATTAATCAGAATGGACTATAAAACCTGGAAGACCCTCACCCCCACCCCCAACTCCTATCCCCACCCCATCCCCATTGTCCAAGTTTTAACTCTTCAATTGCTGCATTGTAGGGAGGTCCAGGGTACTGAGAGCACCCAGAGGAGGAGGTACTCAGAGCAACTGCAATATTCCAACTGGTATAGTTTATATTTTTATTACATACTAATTAAATACCAACTCTGTCTGTGGGTTAAGTCACAAGTAATTTATTAGCTTTAAGATTATGCTTTGAACATTTCTTTATCTTCAATTGCCTAAAAGACTTAAGTCTTATTTAATATTTTATTTTTGAAGAACTTTTAAGTGGGTGGTCAAAAAATTTAACAGGTAATGAAGTCCAGAAAATGTTCATTAGGCATCTACCATGTGATAGGAATTGTGGTAGGTGCTTTCATAAAATTAAGTAAGAAAACATGTTTTATGCAGCCCAGGACGTGTTAAGACATTTAATTAATACATACTTGTAGACTGAAATATTGACAATACAACAGTCTAGCTGGATATTTGGCAAAGGTAGTTTGAGAAAATAATTGGTAAGTCTTTCATTGTATTGAAACTAAAAACACAGCATGACTACTTACTTTCCTTGTATGGAAAGCTTTTTAGCTTTGTTGAAAGAGTGTCTGAACATAAATCTTATTTTACAGGTAAAAGAAGCTTACTGAAAGAATATTTTTAAAGGTTACCTTAGTCATCAAAACATAAATGTGCCAGAGGATTCTTTAGAAATTGATTCTCCTCACCACCTGGCAGCTAGTTATTGAACTATGCTTTTAATAAGAAGCGTTTTTTTTTTCTTTTTTAATTTGGGAAGGTTCTGGAACATTATAACATGGGTTTGGAATGAAGTGAAGTGGGAGTCAATTCAGCTAATGTTCCACATCTCCTTGACAGCCAAAAATTCATATCTATCTAAGAACAAGATATTTTAAACCCTGTGCTGGATCCAAACATCTAAGAAAATGTACTATTCATATGATACTTCAGGACCCTACTCTAAACAGAGTCCTTTGATCAGTTGAGCTGATCAATAATGACCTAAAACATTTCTCAAAAACCTCGGCCACCACCAAATTTAATTTATGTAAATGAAGAACATGACCAAGATTGATCCAAGAATCATTCCTGGCTCAGAGAAAAAGCTGTCACCAGTGTTTGCTTTTATATCCTTTAAAAGGAGGACAGAGATTTGACACATAATTCCAGAGAAAGAGGAGTCCTAGATTTTACCAAACAGGATTTCATTATATTCCTCCATATTTACTCCTGATTCTTCTTTATTTTGTTTACATCTCCTTAAATTCTAATCAAGTTTTTATTTTTCATTCAAATGCCCTGGACAAAAGAAATACCCAATCTTAATGACTTATTTCCGTGGAGTAGTTCTGTTGTCATTTATTAATTCTGAGTTTGTCTGGAGCTTTATTCCACTTTGATTTTCCTTAAATATCCCAGCTTATAACTCCTTGGACTAAAATACAAGGTCAGAACCTACCATGATAAAAAATGATGAAAAAGTTCTTAATCAGTTCACATGGGAGAAACTATTCAGATTTGTTGTTCTGCCGACTTCTGTAATTTTTTTGTTTAAATTACAACTCAGAGTTCAGGAAGTACTTTCAGATTACACAGAATTAAATTTAAAATTCTAACTCGGGGGCACATCCCTGACATAATTAGCAGTTAAAATCAATATGGACCCCTATTGTTAAGTGATTACTGAGATAATCTTCAGGTCTAATGCAATATGGTGGGTAAGGTGGTTTCCACTTATGTAATTTATTCTCCGTTGTGAATTCTTTTCCTTCAATTGGATTTATTTAATATAGTGCTGCTTTATACCTTTTAAAAAGTGTCAGGCAAACATAGTATACCTATTTACATAATAAATCAATAGTCCCATCACCATTTATTAATTCTGAGTTTGCTGGGAGGGACTGGGATGTTAAGGTGAATTGAATTTCTTGCTGACTGAGAGGAAACCAGAAGATAATTATCTTGAAAATCTTTCTAAAATATATACATTTACGTCCATTTAAACATGATGTACTGAACACCTTCTCATATTCCACTTTTAGGAAAGACCAAAAAAAGGTGTGGGGGTGGAGAACAACAGGAACAAAATACTGGAGAACAGAAAGTAGACAAACAAGGGGTATTGCCTTGGCAGACCTGAGAAAAAACTTAGCCCTAAAAGAGCAGCGAAAGAAACCAAGAAATTACTTCCTCAAAATGCTGAAAAGACTTGGCAATTAGAGTTACTAAGCACCTCCAAGAAGGGGTAACTGGGCAGGGTTAAAACAGGAAGATTGGCTAGGAATCTGCCTAAGATTGTATGAGACCTCTACATGTCTTCCCCACTCTGAGAAGAGTCTAGATTCGGGAGGTATGGACTAGGAGTCACCAGGGTGACAGAAGATAAGGGATAGGACACAAAATAGATGGGGTACCTAAAAACCACGTATTGAAAGATGAGATTCCCAGTTTCTCAATCACTTTTGCTTCCAGAACTCACATAGCTAGCTTTCTGCTTCTCTCTCTCTCTCAACAGGCAAGAAGAGTTTGGGAAATTTCTCTCTAAACAAACACCAGCCCCAGAGAAAGGAGCCACAATATTCATGGGGAATTGCTTCAGGAAGGGGCAGAGGCAATGAAAAGGCCTGGCCCAGTTATCTGACACTAAGCGCTTCAGTTCACAAGTCACACACAGGACTTCCAATCAGAATTTTTGTGCTGCATTCTTCAATGTGAAAAACAGTAAAAATTTTTTCAAAAAAATCTAAATTTATAGAAAAAGTGCAGAGAAAAGATAAAAAATAAATACCACTTATGTTCTCTGATTGATGAGAAGATACTGAACTGAAAGAAATAAGAAAAAGTCTATATAAAAGAAGAATTGTCCAAGAGAAACTACACTGAACAAGTTTAACAGGCAAGGAAGACTTTATTCAAGATCATTGCAATAGGGATTCAAGACTATTAGCAGTAGGGGAGAAAGACTGAGCTCAATTCTGAATGACACAGGGACAGCTGGGGATTTGTGGCCAACAGGCTGAATTGAGGGAGTCATCAGATGGAAATGTGAGATGGAATACTAAGGAAATTTGTGAGTTCTCAAAGGGAGGAGGATGAAGAATTTGATTGGATATCAAGGGTTGAGAGTGGGTAGAATTCTCGATAAACTGGCTTAGCAGGATTCCTGTTAAAACTGGGCTGGCAGGCCAAAAGGAGGCATCATCAAAAATCAAAAAGAGTGTTCAGCAGAGCCTGACTAAAGTTTGGTCAAGGAGGGAGTCCTTATCATCATTCAGAAATCAAAAATTAGTTCTTCGGAATTAAAAATGATAGCAAATGTGAACATTTCAATATGAGAATTGGAAGATAATAAGTAAAATTTTCAAATACAATGAAAATGGAAAAGATAAGAAAGATAATTAGACACAAGTGCTCCTGCTCTTTCCCCAGCCTCCTTTACCTGCACAGTGATGAGCTAACAGGTTCCAAGAGACACAAAAGAATAAGGTCTCTATGGAGATATCATCCCTGGGGGCTGGCCTGCCATTCACTGAAAGTCAGCTACAACCTAGACAGTCAAGCCCTGGCTTAGAATGGGTCCAACAGGGCACCACAGGTTCCCAGTTCTCACTCTCAGTGTGCAATTTGCTCCCATGCCAACATCATAATTAAAATATCAAAAAGTCATGATGTCACCCATTAAAGCTCCAAAGGAATGAATTAAATTTTCAAACATTCAGACATGGCAATTACAGCCTTTCCTTACTTCAAGGGTTTGCAGAGTAAGTGACCCCAGTTAAAGTATTGATTTACTATTTGAAACCTCCCTCCCCACATTTCCCTTAACCCCTTCGTATCAGTTTTCTATTGTTGTGACACAACACCACCAATTTCATGGTTTAAAAAATATAAATGTATTACTCTATATTTCTGTAGGTCAGAAGTCCAACATGGGTCTCACTGGGTTAAATTCCAGGTGCCAGAAGAAAAAGCTCTTTCCCAGAAGCTTTGGGGGAGAATCCATTTCCTTTACAAGCTTCTAGAGGAAGTCTTCAATCCTTGGCTCCATCTTCAAAGCCAGCAACAGGTCTAGTCCTTCTCAGATCATACTGCTCTGATTTCTGCTTCCTTCTTCTATGTGAAAGACCCTTGTGATTATCTTAAGACCATTCAGATGTTCCAGGATAATCTCAGCCTATCTATTAGGTCATGTGATTAGCAACACCTTAATTTCTCTTTGCCCAGTAATCTAACACAGTCACAGGTTCCAGGTATTAGGACAGGGACATTTGTGGTGGACCATTATTATGCCTGCCACATCTCCATTAAAAGTAACTCCAATGGAATCCAACTTGACAATAAACTATGAAAGAAAAAAAAGTAACTCCAAAAATCTCCCTTTAAAACAATATTCTAGAAAGTATGTACAGTAATAGTTATTTCAAACGTTGTTTGTTAGAAGTATTAACAACAAATGATATTAGGCCAACAATTAACTTGTACAGATACTGGTAAGCCATGTCTATAATCTCAAGAAATGTATAAAACAATAACCATGCATAGGAGATTTGTATGGGAGTCAAAAATATCAATTTACTTAAAAGACTTAAGCCAATTTTGAGAGAAAGTACAAGAAAACACAAATGCTCTGAGCATAGTATGAACACAGTATTTTTCAATTACTGACACTCAAAGAACTTTGCCAATTTGAACTCAGTAAACCTTCTAGGCTGGCAAAATGGTTAAATCCCTACAGGTTGGGCCTCACTCAAAACTTGATTTCTTCTTTCTAAATTGATGTTAGACTCCTATTAAATCTTAATCTTTAGTGAGCATTAGAATCATCAGAGGTGCTTGTTAAAAATGCAGTCCCAAATGCTGCCACCACCAGAGATTGTGATTCAGTAAGCCTAGTAAGGGTCCAAGGAATCTATATTTTTAATACATTTATGTAACAGGATGTTAAAATGACGGCATCCCTATATCAGTTTCAATTAGGGTGTCATACCAAATGGGATCCCAGCAGGAAACAGACGGCACACTGAAGCTGGGTAACATGAGGAAAGTTTAATAAAGGAAGTATTTACAAAAGGTGTGGGCAGAGTACACAGAAATGACAAGGGGCAATGCAGTACCCCAGGTCTCATAGCAGTAAGGAACAGTCAACATCATTTGATCCAAAAGGACAAGGGAAGAAAGTTGTCACCAGAATCAGAAGGAGGAAAATGAAGAAGACTGGTTGACAAAAGCTGTATTTGGCCTCTGTTAAGGATGCAGGCAGCCCAAAAAAATCCAACTGAGAGGGGACCAAGGAATTACTAAGCCAACCTCATGTTCCTCCCTCCTTCCTGGCTTCTTCTCAGACTCACCATTCACCAAACTCAATAGGAAACCAGAAGGCAACAGAGCCCATTGGCAAAGTCCATATATGTCACCCTCTTGGACCACACAAGAGGATGGATGGAAAAGAGAGTGGGTCTAGAAGGGCAAGATGAAGATATCCTGCATAGGCACCAATATGATAGATATCAAAATGAGTGCAAAACATACCCACTTACCTTCCCATCCAATATGCAAAAATTTACAGAAAAAAATGCTTCAAACCAGTTCCATGACATCGAACACCTCATCTGTACTAGGAAAATAAATACAGTCCTAAAGCAAGAATTGGTGTGGAGTGGACCTCTCAATAAAACCAGGATAGTGGGAGAAAAATCTGAAGCTGATCTTGGATTACATTCTACATGCCATGCTTAGACAATGAATTGGTTATATGACATAGTGACCCTGATGCAGGTTGTCTGGAACAAGTTTTCATAAAACACTGTTCTGGATCACTTAAATCTATGTACGATTAAAATGGACACGGAAAAAAGATGCTTGGTCATGGTGTTCTTATTTGTGACATTAAGAGCTGAATGGAGTGGTTAAAAACAAAAGTTCTAGATGCAGATCGCCTATAATAAAACCACATCTCTCCCATTTATTACCTAGGCGATCTTGGGCAAGTTATCTAGCTTCTTTAAGCATCAAAGTTACCACCCATAAAATAAGTATAATAATAGTACCTACCTCCAAGTATTGGTAGAACAAGACAAGACAATCTAGTATCCTTAGTAGAGTGCCTGGTACACAGTAATACATAATAGCTATTTTACTAAAAATAATTCTCTGGGTTTTTTTTATTTTTGTAATGTTTTATTTATTTTTGAGAAAGAGATAGAGACAGCATGAGCAGGGCAGGGTCAGAGAGAGAGGGAGACACAGAATCCAAAGACAGGCTCCAGGCTCTGAGCTAGCTGTCAGCACAGAGCCCGACGTGGGGCTCAAACCCATGAACCATGAGATCATGACCTGAGCTGAAGTCTGACACTTAACCGGCTGAGCCACCCAGTCACCCCAATAATTCTCTGAATCCATCTAAACACATCCTCTTTTGTTTCCATAAATCATTTGTTTTTCCTTCAAACACTCAAAATCTGAATAAATACAGAATTTCACAGGAGGCTTCTTTACCAGTTTTCTTATAAGGAAAGGTAATATGTTAGTTAATAATCACTTATTAACAGCTCAGTTTGGATTGGAAGCTATATTAAGTTAGTGAGAAACATTATTATTCACATCAAATATATATGTGCTGAGGGCAAGTTGCTCAATGACACCATTTGAGGGAATAAATAGCATTAACAGGAGGGGGATCCCTGTAGGAAAGGAGTTTTGGGCAAGATAACAATGGAAAGACTAACTCTTACTAACACAGCTGATTTTGGGAGGCTTTTCAGAGAGCAGACAGTAGCTGGGGAAATGGGGGCTAAACAGTCCTAAACTGGGTACCACACTCAGCAAGCCTCAAGAGAGGGGCAGATGGACAGTACTAGGGACCAAGAAATTAGGTCAGATGAGAAGAAAACCTCTACTTGGAGCACCTGGCTGACTCAGTTGGTTAAGCATCTGACTTTGGCTCAGGTCATGATCTCAGTTCATGAGTTCGAGCTCTACATCAGGCTCTAATCTGACAACTCAGAGCCTGGAGTCTGCTTCAGATTCTGTCTCTGTCTCTCTCTGCCTCTCCCCCACTCACACTGTCTCTTGTTCTCTCAAAAATGAATATTAAAAATTTTTTTTGAAAAAGAAAACCTCTTCTTGCTGTGAATCATCCAAGTATATCGAAGTCTACTTCTACACAAAAATATATGTGATGAGTAGTAACTTCTGCAGTTTCCAAAAGGAGAGCTTTCTGAATCTGAAAACTAAGTGAAAATGGTTATTGTAAGGCAAAGTAAGTCATGAGTGATTACTGCTGTTAAAAGTTCAGCTTTCTCTTCAGCAGAACATAGAACACAAGGAGGAAGTTTGGGAATTAATTATATTTTCCAGGACTTTAAAATTTTCTCGGATTCCTAATTTCCTCTCCTGTGAATCAGGTAAAATTGCTAATACACTCACCTTTCATGGTCTAACAATACACTCACAATAACGATTCTGCAGAAAATGCCCTTGGAGTGTGATAGATTTGGGGGGGATAATTAATTCTGCTTCCTTCCTCTCTCACTCACCCCAGACCACTACCAGCAGTACTTCTACTAATCAATTTTAAACTTGAACAAAAATCCATAAGGTTGCAAATGACCAGATGACATGTTTATTTCTGCAGTGATTAATTTCCTCAAAAAAAGGGGGGGGGGGCAAAGTTCCAAAAGAAATTGGATTGGTTTAATTGACACTCTCTGGGTTTGAAGCCAATGAAAACCCTTAAAAAAAATCTTTTCACCTCCTACATTTTCAATCCAAACGATCTTTAAGACAAAGAAAAATAAGTGATCAGGGAATGAAAAGAAAGCAGCCTTGGTTCACCACGAAGACTTTTTTAAAAAGTGTTCAACATGGTAAAAGTAAAATTCCTTTATAATTCTGGTGATACTGAGTAAAACCAATATCTGAATTTTAAGTAATGGTGCAATAACAGATATTTTTGAGCAATTATCATATTTATAGGGGGAGAACAGAAACTGACACATGGCATATCTGAAATGCATAAAAATGATGAATACATTGTCATCATATTTGCAAATTAAATAATAAGGAAGTAATGTATCCTAAGCCATAGACAGACACATCCAGAAAAATTAAATGCCTGCATTAAAAGAATCCCACCAGCAAGCCACCTCCAGCTAAGCTAGTTTCTTTTATCACAATCTAGTTTCCATTTCATTAACCTTTGGGTCAAAGCTTCCAGAAAACTGTTGGCTATATCTCAAATGAAAAGATAAATGTGAAGGAAAAAAAAAAAAAAAAGACTGATGAGGAAGGAATTCTGGGAACATGATGGCAGCCACAATGTAGTTTTTAAATTTCTCCAAATGTCCCCCATAAAAACAGACAGAGCAACTAGGATACCAAAACCAAAAATTTACGAGCAATACTTACATCAAATGGTGACAACTAAATAATAAGATTTCCTCAGGAACCTGAAAATTTGAGTGGATGGGGGTAAACCACCAGCAACCACAAGACCCATTTGTTATGCCATGTAGAAGGAAAGAGAAAAAAGCAAAGGGTATATCTGATGAATCTGAGAACAGGAAAACCCAAAAACTGTCAACAAGTGCTTATTGGAAAGCACAGTGGACCAGTGTAGGAACAGTGGCTACAGACTCTACAAACTATAAAAAGTTGGGAAGAAAAACACACATAAATAGAGTTAACACAGTCAAGGTCATCTGGTCAATCCAGTATGGCCATTAAGAGGAACCCAGTCATCCAAATCTAATGCTTTTTCAATTTTTACCCAGATGTCTGCTATCATGTAGACAAAGACTGAGAACACTAAATAAAATGAAGCTTAAGAAATGAATAGAGGGATATTACACTTGAGTATAGTTTTATCAGCTATAAGAGTCAACGAGAAAAAACAAATGGATAGTTTTACGTCAGAAGGTTGAATGCCACAAAATATCTTCATGCAACTGCCATTCTGGCTTCCCAGTAACATATAATGGCAACAATCATTTATTGAGGGGTTCAGTCATTGCCAGGCTCTGTTCCAAATACTATATATGAATGATCTCACTTAATCCTGATAACAACCATAATTATCCTCATTTATTTAACTTTTTTAATGGTTGTTTTTTTTTGACACAGAGAGAGAAAGACACAGAACACCAGCATGGGATGGTCAGAGAGAGGGGGAGACACAGAATCTGAAGCAGGCTCCAGGCTCTGAGCTGTCAGCACAGAGCCCAACAACGCAGGGCTCACACATGAATCTTGAGATCATGACCTGAGCTGAAGTCGGACACTTAACCAACTGAGCCACCCAGTCACCCCCATTATCCCCATTTAAAGTTGAAGAAACTGAAACTAAGAGAAGTAACTGATCTAAAGACACAGTTCATAATGACAGAGCCAAAATTCAAATCCAGGTCTACTTGATTTAAAGCCTATTTAACATTTGTTTATTATTTACAATAAAAATCCATACAGTAAAATAAGTTGATGTGGAAAATTAAAACCTGGTATTATATTAGAAAACAACCTATTCTCAAATGACCAACTTTTATATTTCACTAAATCTCTTAATACTTTCCATTGAAAAGACACGGATAAGCAAAAAGAATTCCTTGAGGTAAATATGTAGACTGATAGCTTAAAATAGTCAACAACAGAGGTTTTGTTCATTCATGTCTTCATAGATCTTCTGTGACAAGAGAGAAGGACTCTTTTTGACTACAGGGAGATGGTACTTCCATTGTATATACCCAAATACTACTTAACCTTCAAATACCAGTTCATTTCCTTTTTCCATGTGCCTTTCTCCTATCACTCTGGAAATTACTTCTATTTTTACTTAATTCCTACAGTTATATTTATTGCATCCAGCACATGGATTAGCATATAATTACTTCCCTGAGAGTATCTGAAGTAACAGAGATCAGATTTACCCTTCAGCCTGAAACCACAAAACCAAACAAACAAAATATATAAAACAATGATTTTCAAGACACTGGATAGCAAGCAACAAAGAACAATGATCCCTGAGAGATGAGAAAACAAATAAGATGAGGCCTACATTGGCCAGTATACTGCCTTGAAAGAGTTTCCAGGGGCTGCAACCCAGAGAAAGGGAACCAAGGGGAAACCCAGTGGATTCTCTGAGATGAAAGGGCAGAGCTGAGAGTCTGGGGAGACCAGGCAATTGAAATTTGTGCAACAGAATACCAAAAAGGAAAAACTTTCACAGAAATAGAATTCCAAAGTTCTGCAGAAAACCTCTCTAAAACAATTCAGCAGGGAATTGATTTGCATATGAAAGTTAGAAAAAGAGTTGAGGCTGGGGAAAGCACCTAAAAGGACTACTTACTGAGAACAGTTCCTAGAGCTCACCTAAGACTGGGAATAGTGCCTGCTCCCACAAAGCAGACAAGGAACCATCTGAATGAAGGAGTCATCTGGTATAGTGTTTGGAAGAACGTTGCCTCAGAAGTGAGGAATAATCAGCCCTTGACTAAACATGCTTCTAAGTGACCTTAACCATTTTTTTTAATAATAAATCACAAAAATATTTATGGAAACAGAAAAATGTCCAGCACTCAAAATGGCAAAACTTAAAATGTCGGCATCCAATCAAAGATTATCAAGCACACAAGGAAGCAGGAAAATACAAATCTTAATGGGGATGGGGGGGTGACAGGAAAGGGCAGTAATTAAAACTGACCCACAACTTAAAAAAATAAAATGAAATAACTGACCCAGAACTGACGCAAATGTTAGAATTAACATACAAGGACACTATAGTAGCTTTAACTATATTTCATATTTTCAAAAAATTATTAGTAGAGATAGGGAAGACTTAAAAAAGATTCAAGCCAAACTTCTAAAAATGGAAACTGCAATATCTAAAAAGAAAAATACACTAGAAGGGATTAATGGTAGATTAGTATGTAGAAGAAAATATTATTAAATTGAGGACAAACTAACAGAAACTTTCTAAAATTAAACACAAAGAGAAAAAAGAAGTTTAAAAACAAATGGAGAATCAATGAGCTGTGGAACATTTTGAGAGCTCTAATATGCATATATTGGGGCCCTGAAGAAGAAGAGGTAGGAATTAAAAATTTTTTTGAATAAATATTTGATAAAAATATTAACCCACTGAACCAAAAAGCTGATTAACTCAGGCACAGCAAACATGAGAAAAGGACACCAATACACACCACTATCAAATTACTCTAACCAATGATAAAAAAAAAAATAATTTTAAGCAGCAAGGATAAAAAAGAGATCTTATATACACAAGAAAATATAAGGATGACAGCAGATTTTTCATAGGCAACAAGACAGAGGAGAAGAAAATGAAGAAATATCTTTAAAGTAATAAAAAAAATATGTCAAAATGATTGCTTACATAGAAAATTAAATAGAATGTACAGAAGAGCAACTTGAACTAAATGACATTTGCAATGTTGCAGGATCAAAGATCAACATACAGGGTTGCCTGGGTGGCTCAGTCGGTTAGGCATCCGACTTCAGCTCAGGTCATGATCTCGCAGTTCATGAGTTCAAGCCCCGTGTCCAGCTCTGTGCTGTCAGCTCAGAGCCTGGAGCCTGTTTTGGATTCTGTGTCTCCCCCGCCCCCTTCTCTCTGCCCCTCCCCGACTTGTGCTCATGCTCTCTCTCAAAAATAAACATTAAAAGAAAAGCAAAGATCAACATATAAAAGCCAATTGTAATTTATATACTCTCAGTGAACAATTAGACATTAAAATTCAAAAAAAAATGCAACTTATAATAACATTAAACATACAAAATACTCAGGGATAAATCCGACAAAAATGTGTAAAACCTATTGACTGAAAACTATAAAATATTATTGAGAAAAAGTAAAAGACCCAAATGAATTGGAAAGATACAGTGTGCTGATGTATCAGAATATAATATTGTTGTGTCCCAGCATGGTTTTTCTGCAGAAATTTGTAAGTTGATTCTAAAACATATATGGAAATGTAAGAAACCTAAAATAGCCAAAACAGCTTTGAAAAAGAATATCAAAGTTAAAGGATCTGATTTCAAGATTTATCATAAAGCTACTGCAATCAAGATAGTATGGTATTAGTGCAAAGACAGACAAATCAATGAAACAGAGTCTAGAAATAGATTTACATTATATAAACAACTGATTTTTCTTTGCTTTTGTCTCGTCTTTCTTAAAATAGAGTTTATTTTTTAGAGCAGATTTAGGTTCCCAGCAACATTTAGCAGAAAGTATAGAATTTTGGGGTCCCTGGGTGGCCCAATCAGTTAAATGCCCAACTCCTGGTATGAGCTCAGGTCATGATTTCATGATTCAAGAGTTCAAGCCCTATGGAAGGCTCCATGCTGATGGTGTGGAGTCCGTTTGGGATTCTTTCTCTCTCCCTTTCTCTCTGCCCTTCCCTTGCTCACACTCTCCCAAATAAATAAATAAACTTAAAAAATTTTTTAATCTTAAATTTAAAAAAAAGAAAGTACAGAATGTTTCCACAGACAACTGACTTTTAACAAAGATAGAAAAGCAATTTGGTGGAGGAAAGATAATCTTTCAATAAACGATGGGAATAATTGTGTATCTGTATGCAAAAAACAAGAGACAACTTTGATCTATATCTCATGCTATGTGCAAAAATTAATTCAAAATGGATCAATGACATAAATATAAAATGTAAAACTGCGAAATTCCTATAAGAAAATATAAAAGAAAATTTTTGTGCTCTTGAATTAAATATTTCTTAAATGCATCAAATGCATGATTAAAGGAAAAGCGGTAAATTGAATTTCATAAAAATTAAAAACAAATTCTTATCAAAAGATACTGTTAAAAGAATGACAAGAAAAGCCACAGACTGGTAGAAAATACTTGCAAATCAATTATCTCATAAAGTACTTGTCTCCAGAATAAATAAGTCTCAAAATGCAATAATGAGAAAAAAATTGAAATGGGCAAATGGTTTGAACAGTCGGTTTATCAAAGAAGATATATGAATGGCATATAAGCTCATGATAGGATGTTCAACATCATTAGTCATTATGGAAATATAAATTAAAGCCACAATGAGATATCTCTACATATCTATTAGAGTGGCTAAAATTACAAGAGTTAACCTACCAAGTGCTAGTGAGGATGTGGAGGAACTGAAACACTCATACACTGCTAATGGAAATGTAAATCAGCCAACCACTTTGGAAAACAGTTTGACAATTTCTTAAATGGTAAACATACACCTACCATATGATCCAGCTATTCCATTTCTAAGCATTACCCAAAAGAAATAAAAGTATATGTCTACTTGTTCATGAATATTCATAGCAACTTTATTTGTAAGAGCCAAAAACTATAAACAATCTAAATTTCCAACAAGTGAATGAATAAACCAGTTTTGGCATATCCTTATAAAAAAATACTCTCAAAAAATAAAGAATGAAAACTATTGATAGAATAACATGGATTGATCACAAAATAATGAGAAACATGCAAGACAAAAATGAGTAAAACTCCCAACACAGAAGAAACACAGTAATACCTATCTCCCAATTTTCCCCTGAAAGAGATATATTTGCATACTTTAAAAGCTGCTACCTGAAGGTGGCTCAGTCTGTTAAGTGTCCAAATTCAGCTCAGGTCATGATCTCCCAGTCCATGGATTCAGGACCTGCATAGGACTCTGTGCTAATAGCTCAGATCCTGGAGCCTGCTTTGGATTCTGTGTCTCCTTCTGTCTCTCTGCCCCTCCCCCACTCATGCTCTGTCTCTCAAAAATGAATAAATGTTTAAAAAAAAATTTTTTTTAAGCTGCTGCCTGAGCATCTGGTTTCCAATCAGCCTGAATCTAGATGTTGGCTGACTTGGGATAATAACAAGTCTTGGAACACCTTTAACTACTGGGAGCCACTAAAAATAAAGTGGACTGCTTGGAGCATCACAGAGGTTTGAGAGACACCCAAGAGGTAGGGCAGAATTGAATAAGTTTCATCTCCTACATGAGGCTACTCCTTCAAGACAGAGAGTTGGCTGTTTTATCTGATGCACAGAAACCAATACAAAGGGTCAAAGAAAACTAAAAAACAGAGGACTGTGCTCCATACAAAAGAATAAAACTTCAGCAAAATGAGTACAAACCATATGTTTCCATGGATATAAAATTTTGGAAAATGCAAACTAACCCTTAATGACCAAAGACAAATCAGTAGTTGCTGGGGACAGGCAGGGAGATTATAAAGGGGCACAAGAAAGCTTTTGAGAATAATGGAAATGTTCATTATCTTGATTATGATCATTTCATATGTATGTCAAAACCTGCAAGTTGTATGCTTTACAATAATTGTACACTTTCATAGCAAATTATTGTATGTCAATTATACCTCAATAAAGCTTTATAAAAATAATGAGTGTTCATTTTTAAACAATCTAAAGTACAAGATAAGAAGGATAAGCCAGGACAATGTCATGAATTAAATTTTTCCTAATATAGTTAGTAGTGAAAAGTATGCACTTACAAAGTACAATGACTATACAGGTTTAATTTAAAGGGTGTTTTGGTTTGTTGCTTTTCCCCCCACTAGATAGATACATTTGAAAGACAAATGTCTGTCTTTTTTTTTAATTTCCCTATATTCTAAAAGTAATCTTATTGGGGCACTTGGGTGGCTCAGTTGGTTAAGCATCTAACTCTTGATTTCAGCTCAGGTCATTAGCTCATGGTCATGAGACCAAGTCCTGCATCAGGCTCCACATTGGGCATGGAGCTTGCTTAAGATTCTCTCTCTCCATCCCTTTGCCCCTCCTCCTCCCCTGTGCTTGCACGCATGTACACATACTCTGTCAAAAAAATTTTTTTGGAAATGATCTTATTGGGGCACCTGGGTGGCTCAGTCAGTTGAGTGTCCGACTTTGGCTCAGGTCATGATCTCATGGTTCATAGGTTCAAGACCCACATCAGGCTCGGTGCTAATAGCTCAGAGCATGGAGCCTGCTTTGGATTCTGTGTTTCCCCTCTCTCTGCCCCTCCTCTGCTCATGCTCTATCTCTCTCTCTTTAAAAAATAAATAAAACATTTACAAATTTTAAAAGAATGACCTTATTAACTTTTTCAAAGGAGGCACCAAAACAGATTTCATGTTTCCTAAAGACAGTCAAACCAAAACAAAAATTATGGGTTAAATAAAATTAGCAATCCAACATGCAAGAACAGACTAGGTAGCATCTCAAACCACTGGAGAAGGAAATAAAGCCTTCCCAGATAAAATTCTTCTAGAAATAATTATTAAGGGTGGCTCATATTTTATCTCAGATTTTTTACCTAGCAGTCTCAAGATTTATTGCTCTACATCTTGCCACCTTTCCCAAATGAATATTTAAAACCATGAGTGGACACTGAGTTTAAATAGTTAAATTACCATTATTTCATTATCCTAAAATAATGAGGTAGTTCACATTTGGAAAGTATTCCAAAATCAGTCAGATTTTTTAAAATTTTTTTAATATTTTTATTTATATTTGAAAGAGAGGGAGAAAGAAAGCACAGCTGAGGAGGGGCAGAAAGAGATAAAGACAGAATTCAAGGCAGGCTCCCGGCTCTGAATTGTAAGCACAAAGCCCAAACTTGGGCTCAAATCCACAAACCGTGAGATCATGATCTGAGCCAAAGTCAAATCTGTAACCAGCTTAGCCACTCAGGCGTCCCCAAAATCAGTCAGATTTTTAAGAAGGTCTTCAAAAGACTCAGAACTGAGGAATAATTCAGAATGCTTAGTTGTTTTGTTTTTTTTCAAACCGGATTTATAGCCCTCACCAGTATAAATTGCTACAAGCTGATGAAATTTCATCAGTGTATGCAATAAAGGGGAAAAAGCCTACATATATGCCTGCATCCAAAGGGTTTATGAAGATTCACAATACAGAAACTGCTTTTTCAAACTGAACCCTAGTGTTTTATGAATTTAGCTCTATTACAACTTCTCTAGGTTTGAAGCCAGGTTTTCCAGTATGGCAAAGTGGAGAAAAGACACGGATACTTATCCTGATCAGTCATTACAAGCTGTAGAAAATTGTGTGAGTTCTGCTGTCTACAACTTTTCACTGAAAATGGAGGGATTAGTTCAGAAATTTCTCACATCACCATCATTTTGTGACTATGGCTAAAACAAGACAGTATGCTTTCAGCACCATGGACAGTCACAAGGAGTTGGAAAAAGACCCTGACTCAAGTTATTGCGGTATTTATGATAGGTAAATTTTCCATTTTCATATTTTATAACAACCTTTCAAAATTATGAACATCATAGAATATAACAGAATATGCCTTGTGAAGAAAATCTCTATATTTATTATCTAAATGTTCCAATTAATTGTGATTGAAGGTGTTTAAAAAATTCAAAACATCTAAATGGACAAACAATACAATTACCAAAAATGTAACTAAAACTACACTACATTTTACACTTTCGTACTCTTCAATTGAATACCAGGAACTTAAAAAGAATAAAATTTCAATTGTATAAATTAAAAATGTCAGACACCAGTATTTTTAATCAATTTGAACATTAAATTTTCTATCATTATATATCTTAGAATTTAAAACCAATGTTATCATAAAATAATTTAGGGTAGAGGGCCTTCCCCAAAGAAAGGCAAAATCACATTAGGTGATGCTAACATCCTTCCTATCCTCCCTCAATATTTGAAAGCAAATTAAGTCAGGTTAATATTAAAGTCAAATCTACAAGCCTTCAAGACTAATGAGAAAGGAGGAAGGAGTCCATCAAATAAGTATTTTATATTTTTTAGTATGTACATTCATGGAGTAGAATGTTTTTTAAGTTTCCCTGATTATGGGGGAAGATGAAGGTTTGTATGGTATGGTGTGATTTTATGCATTTATTCATTTGTGTATTAGCTACATAAGACTGCTATTTGGGCAACATTGCTATGTTCTGGGGATACAACAGTGAAGAAATAAACATAGTTCTTCTCATTGTCTAATATTGATCTTCTTGTTAGGACAGTAACCCCACATTTGTTGCAGTATGGAATGAAAAGAGCAAATCTAGAAATAGTAAGAAAGATTGCTGGATCTCTTCTGAGGAACAGATTTCTACTCTCGCAATACAGAAGGGAAATAGAGAAAAAGAGAAAAGAGAGAGCTGGCTGTGTGTTTTCACAAGTGACAGTTTTCCCTGGTTTTTACCATTTTAGAAGGAAGAAAGGAAGAAGGAAAAGGAGACAGACATATGCACACTATAAATCCACCCACTCACAGATATGGCTCAATGTGAGTCCTGCAACCTGTCAGATTTGTATTCCTCCACCTTGGGGTCAAATGAGGAAGAAAACTAATTTGATAGAATGAGCAATAAAAGAGTAATGAGGTCCTCTCTCTAGAGGACCATTGTATAACTTTTTATTTAACTTTATTTTTGGAGAAAATGTCAGTATCAAAATTTAATTTTCATGTCTGGGTAAGCATATAGTTGACCATTATCTTTTCAGCAGATCTGTCTCTATGAAAGCTCCACCTTTCAAAAGATAATTGAGCCAATCTTGATACTAAATAAAACAAGGACCCATTTATATTTTAAAGGGGGAATGACATATATTTGCATTATACAGAGGCAAAACTGATAGTTCAAAATTCTAAAATATGCACTTAATACAGTAATGTGCAGCATTATCAAGGAAAGCAGAATTAGAGCAAAGACCATCTTATTGCAATTCAAAAGTGCAAGAAAAACTAACACATCTCGCTGGTGTTAGTCCCTGTTTTCATGGATCAGTATCAAAGCACAAAAACTAAAGCCAATAAACTGCTTATATTTATTACTTTTCAAGATTTCATGTACAAGAAAATTGATGATGTTTCATAGTAAAATTGGTTTAAATCAATCTGTTGATTTGTTTACCTAAACAGCTTCACTTTTTGATTTATTAAAGAGGTAATATTGAATTGACAATCTAATTTTTCTATATACAAAGCTAAATAGAAAGAAAAATGTCGCCACACTCACACACAATGTATAGTAAAGTAATACTCTCAATGTGTGAAACTTCTAGTCTTACAACTATAAACTGGATAAAAAAGCAGATTAGACGAAACTCCCTTCTTACTCCTTAAATACTACAAGAACTTTTGTGATCTCATTTATTTATTGTCAAATATGTACTAAGTATCATTTTTCCTGTCTACAATGCAAAGGGGTAGAAGAAATGTCAGTTTTCACCCTTGACTTCAGGGGCTTACACTTTAAATGAAAGGGTCATCTTATAGGTACTCCTAACAGGTGACTTAGGCAGAAATTTTATCCCATTTATTTTCCAATTTGGATATAATCTCTATCCCATATCCCTTGCAATAGGTTGTGATTATCTGAAGGGCAGAAACATTGACACCTTCCATGTAACAACTACTCCAATTCTCAGGGTACATACACCACATACGCAATAGAAAATCAAATATTTTTCTGGTATAAAAACAGTAAGAGATCAGTTTACCCAAAACTCTTTTAATTATAAAATATATTTGCGGATTAGTATTGCTTTCTGAGCATTCACCCAGAAATAGTATAAATCATATTTTCTGAAACTAAAGATACAATACAGCAAAAATTCCCTTATGAATAAATAAATTCTAAAAAAAATGTTAACATCATCGTAACATTATTCTATTTGGCTAAGCTGATGTGACAGATGGGTTACTGTAAACTGAAATTCCTTACTTGCACTTAATTTCCTGTTTAAAAACAAATCAAACCCCACAATACCACACTGGAGTACATTTCTAGTTCATTGCAACCTGACCAATTAAAGTCAAATCCGTGTATTTGCCTAATGAAACTACATTTAACTCTTTTTCACAATTTGGAGCACCAAAACAACCACTAGTCTTAGAGTCACATGATGTGGTTCAAGACCAGCTTTGCCACATACTAACTGTCTGACCTTGAGCAACTCCTCTAACTTCTTGGAGATTAAGATTCCTCACATGCAAGTTAAAAAGTCAAGATACAATGCATTCAGCATCTACTCCGTCTCTAAAAGGTTCTACTCTTTTAAAACACTGGCATTTACCAAAGCTTCAACACTATCCTCATTCAACCCAAATAACATTCCTTTCAATCACAAAACACAACCAACACAAGCCACATCATTATATATCATCCTTGTGAATTCATCCACTTTTATTTGAATATGAAACAAGACACAGAGCATTTTTATGAATAGGCAAAATTTTTTAAAAACCAGTAATCCAGATGGTCACTTTGATCCTTCAAGAGGAAGTTGCTATTGTTCCTCTATCATTTGAAGTTCTAATAGGAAACAGAGGACATATTCAAATTGGGTAATTTAAAGGAAAGCTCAGTAAAACTTCGACCATTTACAAAGATACAAGAAGGGTATAAGAAAAACCACAAGGCATGCTACAATATCTTGGAGCTTGTAACATGCCCCATTACCCCTCCTCCTCCCCCCAGAAAGTAGTAAGAGAAGGAAGTGTTGCAGGAAGTTGGAGACAGAGAGGCTACATGGAGAAGACCACCTTATAGGAACTGTGATCTAGATAGAGGGACATTGCCAGCTCAAGGTGACTTTGTAAATAGAAAGTTGAACTAATAAAATGCCTTGCCCTCACAATCTCCACACCCTCTGGTCTCTGGCCAGTGCTCCTCATTGGCCAAACCCAATTAGAAACTGAGGCCATAAGGGGCACCTGGGTGGCTTAGTCGGTTAAGCATCCGACTTTTGCTTTGGTCATGATCTCGCGGTTCTTGGGTTCGAGCCCCGCTTTGGTCTCTGTGCTGACTGCCAGCTCAGAGCCTGGAGCCTGTTTCAGTCTGTGACTCCCTCTCTCTCTGACCCTCCCCTGCTCATGCTGTCTCTCTCTCTCTCCTAGAAAAAAAAAATATTAAAAAAAAAAGAAAGAAACTGAGGCCATAAGAACCCTGTGGATGTATTTCATACAGGTTGGCTTCCTAGAGTACAGACTAGAGAAAGATAAAGAACTAGAGGTGCAAAGGGAAATACCTAACATAAACCTCTTCCTTCTAATTAGGCTAGATTCTCAATGACTTATACTGCCCCTCAACTTGATATGAGGCTTCTTTAATAGTGTCATGAGTAAAAGCTACTTGTCTAGTGAGTTCATGCAATATGCTGGATCCCTTCCAAATTCTGACTATGTATTTAATGTTCAAATAATCTTTATTCTAATACTAAGAACCTATTAGAACTCTCTAATGTAGTCATCTGGGATAATTTTAGATCTCAACAGGTTTTCACAAAGAATGTAAGCAAACCAATTGCTTAAATTGGAAGAAATGTCAATGTTAGTAAAGATTGATTTTCTATACTCCTTCTTTCTAATTAGTTGCCTTGGACATCAATGAGTTGCATGAGAAGAGCCACAATGATTTCTCTGATTAAGTAGCTCCAGCAAACTAGAAAGGTTGGAGCACAGCCTTTCTTTGATTATTATTATTATTAACACTTTGATGGGCTATGCATGTAAAGCCATGCTGAGCTGCACACAGTATTGAAATGCTCCAGGGGATAGGAAAATAAAAGTGGATATGAGGAGGAGGAGCTTCAAAAAGATTACTTAATTTAAACTCTGAGTTTAGAAAAGACAAGGAGCATGTCCCGCCAATGTAGAAAGAAAACTATTGCTAATTGGATACTTGCTGCCATGTACCAGGTGCTATGCTAAGTGTTTTTACATCATATCTCATATAATCTGCATAATAGCCCAGTGAGATATTTTTATTTAGAGCATTTTACATATGCAGAAAGTAACTTGCCTAAGGCACTACAAAACAAAATCAAAAAAATGTAATGAGACACAGTTTCAAAAAGGTTTTGATGTGGCCTCAGACATAATACCACCTTTTACCATTTTTAACCATTGCTATGTCTTAAAAAGCTATACAACGCAAATAACTTATTCTCCCTATTTATAGCATCAATCTGGAAAAGCAGAATTGACTGCTTCTTTTCACAAATATTTTAAGTGATTGTCACAGCATTTGGAAGAACACTGGGAAGAGTCAGTCTGTGAAATCTTTTCCCTAGAATAGGCAGACTGGTTTTCTACCACACACTCAGTTCAGAATGGCCCTCTGTTTTCATGCTTAGAAATGAAGCCTCCTCAAGTACACTTGGGGCAGAGATGATGTCTTGTTCCTTTTGTAATCCTTAGAGCACCAAGCACACATATAGGACACATAATTGGGGTTAAATCAATACTTGTTCAATGAGTAATCAGTATAGCATAGTATGTTGCAGGCAAGAGACTTCAGAAAGAAAAGTACACACTGGTTTATTTGTCCAGAAAAAAAAAAAAAAAGAATTAAACCAATCTTTTATCGGGGCACCTAGGTGGCTCAGTCAGTTAGGCATCCGACTTCAGCTCAGGTCATGATCACATGGGTTGTGGGTTTAAGCCCCATGTCGGGCTCTGTGTTGACAAGCTAGCTTAGAGCCTGGAGCCTGCTTCAGACTCTTATCTCCGTCTCTCTCTGACACTCCCCTGCTCACACTGTTTCTCTCTCTCTCTCTCTCTCTCTCTCTCTTTCTCTCTCTCAGAAATAAATAAAACACTTACAAAAAAATTTTTAAACCAATCTTTTATCGTCACTAGTGTTGTGGCATCTAACCTGCTTTTCACGTAGGCCAAAGTATACAATAGGTGCCTTCTATAGTGGAGCCTTCCCCACATCCATCACATATCCACTCAAAACTAACCCCACTTCCAAAGAATTAATACAGCAGGAATGATGCTAATATATTATGAAGTGGAAAAATAAGAAGAAAAGTAACATTTAATGTTAAGGATGTGTCAGGCATAGTACTTAACACTTTACATGAATTTTCTCATTTAATCCTTACAACAATCACTGTCCTCACTTCATAGATGAAGATATTGAGCTTAGAGAAGTCATTTGCCTATGGTCATACAAATAATAAATGATGAGTGACAGAGTAAAGATTTAACTTAAACTCTAGAAGATAATCATTAAAGGGCAGCCTTATTATCAAAAAAGAAAAGAGAAAGGTACAGCCACTATGGAGAACAGTATGGAGGCTCCTCAAAAAATTTAAAAAAGAATGACCATATGATTCAGTAATACCAGTTTGGGGTGCCAAAGAAAACAAAAATGCTAACTCAAAAAAGCAATTTGCACCCTACCCCATGTTCACTGCAGCATTATGTACAGCAGCCAAAATATGGAAACAAGTGTCCATCAACAGACAAATGGATAAAGACATTATGGTGTGTGTGTGTGTGTGTGTGTGTGTGTGTGTGTGTGTGTACACATATATAATGGAGTATTATTCAGCCATAAAAAGAATGAAATTGTGCTATTTGAGACAACATAGAGGGACCTTGAAGACACTATACTAAGTAAAATAGGTCAGAGGGAAATTAAACCAAAGCAAATATCGAATCATCCCACTTACATGTAGAATCTTGAAAAATAAAAAAAGCTCATGATACAGAGAAGAGATTGGTGGTTGTCAGAGGTGGGGGTGGACAGAATACATGAAGGTGATTAAAAAGTACAAACTTCCAGTTACAAAATAAATAAATCCTGGGATGTAATGTACAGCATGGTGACCATAGTCAATAATACCATACTGCATATTTGAAAGTTGCTAAGAAAGTAAATCTCACGAGTTCTCATCACAAGAAAAAATATATTCTGTAACTTTGTGTGGCAACCGATGTTAACTAGACTTATTATATTGTTTCACAATATATACAAATAACAAAGCACTTTGTTGTATACCTGAAACTAACATAATGTTGTATGCAACTCTATTAAAAAAAGAAAAAAGGAGCCTTTACTATCACTAAAGACATAGGGAGTGGGGAACACCAACTTTTGCCGTGGTGACACTGGAGTCATTATTGAGATGACCAATGTATATGAAGTTTGGGTACTCCCTTACATTGGTGAGGGCATCACAGTTAACACCTAGGTTGTCCTAGAAAGACTGGGAAAGCTTGGCTAGAGCTGAAGTCCTAGCTCCATTGCTCTCTGGCTGTGGTTATCTGGGGACATTCATGTTACCTCTCTGAACCTCAGCTTCTAAGTCTGTCAAATAAGAATGACAATACTTTAAGAACTATTCAGAGGATTCAAGCAAAGTGCTTCAAAATCTATAAAGTACTGTGCCACAAAATCTGTTGATTATTCTCTACCACTGATAACACTCTCAGCCACGAGCAGCATAGGAGGCAGCGCAATAGAAAATCCTGGGCAATCACGCCAACATGCTGTACCTTAGGAATGGTTTGTCAGGAGAAAAATTTAAGTATTCTTTATAGTTCATGGCTTGGGTACTCTTCATCTAATGATATAAGGAACCTGAAGGAAGAGATGGGGATAGTTAGAAATGGCAGGTGGGAATTATGCTAATTTTGTGGGACAAAGATGGGCTTGAAAATATTTTGGAAAGAGACAATCAAAGTTGCTCCCATGTGTTATCATTCCTCTTGAAGGCCAGAAATGGAAAAAACCTTTACTAATGATGAAATTAATTATTTTTTTAAATTTTGTTACTTTTTAAAGTAAACCCTATAACCAAAGTGGAGCTCGAACTCATGGCCCTGAGATTAACAGTCATATATCCTCAACTGATGGAACCAGCCAGGTGCCTCTAATTTTTCATTTAAATAATAAAATTTTATGGTATTTAAGTATACTCTGCATTGTTCCAAAACAATTTGAGGTAAGATACGTTACTTTTTTTGGTACTACTTTGTGATTTTGCCAAGAATTTCATAGTAATGATTTCAATTGGTGGTATTTTTATAGTGCTATCTTCTTAATTCTATGAAGGATGAAGACATATATAGAAAAGGTGATAAATTATTTTTATTATGTGCAAGTTTGGCTGGATAATTTTAGACCCAAGCTGTTTTCCAAAGCTACTATTTATTAATTCCCTGTTCCCTAGTTTTTTTATCTGTAAATAGAGTCAAATAATTCCCTACTGTTTTTCCATTTCTAATAAAATTATATATGCAAGGTGTTTTGGTAAATCCTAAAGAACTGTTGTTATTGTCTATTATCCATCAACTCCGCTAAGTGAGAGCCTATTTCTTAGTCACTCTAACCCACAGCAATTCCAAATCAAAGATGCAGCCCTAGAGAAACCCCTTTATTTATCTAGGAAGCAGTCACACATACGGGAAGTCCACACAATGTGCAGACAAGGAGCTGAATTAACTAGGAACTCCAGAGAGCCTGCCCAGCTGCTTGGACATCCAAACCTGGCACTGAGCAAATGAACTCCTAAAAATCACAGGAGGCATCAGGATAAACTCACCCAGCCATCTGACTCACTCACAGCATCTGGGCATGAGAAAATTTTATTTCCCAAATCCCACTTCCCTGCCCCCACCTTCCCTAGCCACACATACAAACAATCTGGACAGTCCATAAGGTAGAGGATAATTTTAGGGGGTTCCCCAGGGCCTGGCTGGATGCTTTCCAATCATTTCTTTCTGGCCTGTGAAATCAGATGTACTATTTCCTTATACATGAGAAAAAATGAAATCAGTTTCTATTTGCAGAGTGAGATGGAAAAAATGAAAATCACACACAGCTATGTCACAGAAAGGACCTTCCTTAAGCTGGAGGAGAGGAAGGAAGCAAAAGAGAAATTCAAAGGAAAAAGGAGTTTGATTTGTTAACCCCTGAAAAATGTCCCATGCACTTGGTCTCATGTGCCTAGTACATTTAAGGTTTTGGAACAAAGCTGGTAAATCAATGAGATTTCTGGATTCATTTAAAACACTGGTCATGTGGTTTAATCATCATGACCATTCTAGAAGCAAATCACTGTGTGTCTTCCTGTCTGTGTGTAGCTCTGTATGTGCATCTGACCACTCCCACACCACCCTTCTTTCTCCTAACAGTCACAACAACACATTTTAACATATATGAAATTTGGCTAAAATGAACATCAAGAATAAGCTTGTTGGACCAAAATAAATAAATAAATAAGAGGCCTGGCACATTCCATTTCACAAAAGACCTACACTGATTCAAGAATGGAATAGGAAAGAAGGACATTGATTAAGAAGGATTATAAGGACCAACATTCTGTACCTCAATGTGATTACAACTGAAATCATCTTACCACGTACCCAAAATTTGCTGACCACATAAACCCACCTCCACCCTGAGAACATCAGATTCTCTTCCAAGGATCCCTTCTTCCTTGGTATTAGTAGGTGTCCTCCAGGGGAAATTACATCATGTGAGCTCTGAAAGCAGTCCAGGCAACCATCGATGTACTGGCTCCAGGTTGCCCATCTGCCTGAATTTCTCCTACAAGAGACTACCTACTGCTGCTCTGCCCAGGTCATCAGACCTCCCCTTGCATTGAAAGGGTTCCCTACTCTGAGTTCTACTCTCTAAACGACATATGATGACCCTGCTGTGGGGCCAAGTTCTTTTTTCTGACACAGGGCAGCTAGGCTCAGGGGACAGACAGAAAGGGGAGAGAGCTCAAACACAGCCGCTACATGTTTGGCAGCATGCAATCCTGAGCTCTCAGACCCTCTTCAGAGCCCTGCAGTCCCTCCTTGCAATTCGCCTGATGCCACTCAAATCTGTTCATGCCCTGCCCCTGGTGTTGATAAAATTTTATTCATAAACTCATTTAAGCTTAGTCCTTAGAAAGTGCTTTACTCCTTAATTAAATCTCTAGACACAAGCAGGGTCCGGGGCTTACTGCACGGGGGTTGAAGCTCTAGTTTTAAATTCTGACTTCTTCATATTTCCTTCTCTACCTTTGAAACAGAAGTATTTCTATTCTTGACCATCCATACTATCCTTGACAGTCCATTCACCAACAGATTCTTGTATGCCCAGGATGCCAAGTAGGCACCTTCTGCTTCTGTGCTCTCCATCACAGCATCAGTAATAGCAATTCACATTTGTATAATGCTTGACATTTTATGAAGGACTTTCACATTCATTACCACACTGGAGCTTCACATCATTTCTGGGAGTAAAGCAAATCGAATATTGTTACTTTCATTTCAGAGCTATAAAAATTGACACTCGGTGAGGTAAAGAGATTTCCCCCAGGAGCCTGTGGCCAGTGAGGAGGGAAGCCAGGCTCAGAATCCAGATCTTAAAACTCCTAGTGTAGTTTCTTTGCAATGCATAATGCTGCCACCCTTTAGTTTTCAGCCCCATGTGCGCCTCTGTAGGCACCCTCACTTGACTTCCAGCCAAGTTCAAATAATCTCCATGAAAGTAAATTTCCATGCTTTCAGGCCATCCAACAGAGTTTCCTGAGAAGCAGGGCATCATTACTCCCTCTTTCCCACTGGAAATATGATAAGAAAGCCCACTGGGTAAGTATTCTTTGGAGTAAATTAATTTTGGAATAATCTAACCTGAACTCCAGCCAGAATTCTCCACCAACAGCATGTAACAAAAAAGTCTGATGAATAAAATCTTGACTTATAGCATGGATTTGCTTCACTTGACTTATTTTGAGGACATATATTTGCAAACCAATTGAAAAATAAAAACTACTCTGTTTAATTATATTGCAATCTATGGTTGAATTTAATTTAAATAGCATTTATCATTGTCACATTTTTCAAGTACTGCTTCTGCCAGAGTTGTATGTAAAAGTACATTATCATCATTCATACAACTGCAGCCCAGGTTAGCATCAATACACATCCCATAGATTTGGGGGTAAGTCACTAAAGGACAGTGACTGTCACATTTCCATAAAATACAATTAAATATATTCAGAAATAAATTGGTTCCCAGATTTTGCTAAAACAGCATATGGCATATATTCAAAATTAATGAGCGCTGATTGAGCACCTAGGTTGTGTTCAGCATTGTGGAGAATTCAGAAAAGCATAAGGTATGTCTTAAGATGGTCAAAGGAGACAGCCACCCCAGGGTACTGGAATCAAGGTCAAAGTATATTTTTTTTAAAAGGTGAAAGTATATAATTATCATCATCATCATTATATTATTTGTCAATTACTACATGCCAAACACTATGCTTAGTATTTTGTTTGAATTATCTTGTTTAATTGTCACAACAAATCAATGAGATCATTACTGCTATTATTCCAATTTTATTAAAAAAAAAAAAGAGAGAGATGCAAAGATGTGTTTTATTTAAGGTCACACAGCTAAGAAGTAAAGGAACACAGATTGGAAGCCAAGCACCTGATTCTCCAGGCTGTGTACTCTTAGCCTCTTTCCTCTAATTGGAGAAGGCTCATAAAGGGCTGGATCCTTACTATGGCCCTGAACATCAGGTAGGGTTTGGTTAGGAAAAATCGAAAGAATTAAGATAGGTCATCATACTATAGGATTGATAAGTAGCATAAACAAAGGCTACTTATTTGACCTGTGAGGATTCCTGAAGAAAATTAATGGCAGGAAGTAAAGTTAGCTAGGCAGAGTAAGACACTTACAACAGTACCTTAAAAATAATGAGAGGGCAATTGTTGAAATGAGCACTGGGTGTTGTACATAAACCAATTTGACAATAAATTATATTCATAAAAAAATAATAAATATAACCTAGGTAGAACTTAAAGACTTGAGCCTTTGGAAACAGAAAGTCATGCAAGCAGACTCTTATGTAGGAAAGTGACAATGAAAAGGAACTGTGGTATACTAGCAGCATATTCAGGAAAAGGGGAGAAGAGGAAGACTTGAAAGAAGCAATCCAATTATTACTTATTGTGAAGTCCCCTACAGACCCTACAATTCCTTGGTCATAGTACATACTCAATAAATGTTTGTCAGAAGTGCCTGGGTGGCTCGGTCCGCTAAGCATCCCTCTCTTGATTTCAGCTCAGGTCATGATTCTACAGTTCATGAGTTCAAGTCCCGAGTTGGGCTCTACACTGATAGCACAGATTGTCTCTCTCCCTATCTCTCTCTCTCTCTGCCCCTCTCCAACCCATGCATGCTCATTCTCTCTCTCTTGAAATAAATACATACATACATATATACACATTTTTTTTAAAAAAAGGTCTTTCTAAAAATAAGTAAATAAATGCTTGTCAGATCAGCAGACAAGGCTAGTAGGGATAAAAAGAAAAGTGTAAGTCCAAGAAAGAATCTGTGGGAGTCACTGACAGACTGTTCATGAAATAAGAAGAAATAAAACAAAAAATGGCACCAAAGTGCTACTCTAAGTAAAAAGAAAATGTGTGATGCTTTTGGCTGACAAAAGAGTTAGAAAGGAAAAGTGGGTACCAGATGGGTACAGGGGAATGATGAGTCCTCCATTTTGATTTGAAAGTATAGAGGTTTGAAAGGGATATAGAATACTTAAAATATCATAGGTATGTGGAGAAATAGGCCTAGAATACGATAAGATTCTCCAAGGGTAGAAAGCCTAGTCCTTACTCATCACAAAATTCAGATAAATAAAAGCTCTCATTTTAATTATGGGCCACTTTGATAGGCAACTCCAAGTAGGCAGAACTTTTCAAATATAAATGTCACTACTAGACCTATTGTATTTTATCAAAGACTTGTGAAGCAAAGAAATTCATAATGTACAAGAATACAATTACAAATTGAAAAGAACTAAGCAAAAGGAAATAAATCAAAGAGTGAAGCTCCTATCCCTGCTCCTCATGACATGCAGACAGCACTGGCCATTTGAACACCAGCCTTTACTTATCAAAATACAAAAAGGAAAAAAATCATGTAATGGTCTCTCAGCAAGAAGCCATTACACAGATCTAATCATAATGGGACCAAATATTCCTATAAATGAAATGCATGCATTTAGGACCACAAGCAGAGTTTAAAAGCAGCTAACACAAAAGGTAAGTAGAGTTGCCTGTGCGTACACAATGGCTCAGATGTGATAGAGCAATCCAATTGGCCCTCAAACAAACTGAATTGTGAATTTACAAGACAAACTCACTACCATTAGCTTAAAATTCAAATGACCCTCATCGAAAGCCCAGCTGTGGCAACAGGAGCTATTATTCTCAAAGTAAACTTCTCTCTTATGATCAAACACCAACACCAATCACTGAAGTTATGGCCTTATCCAAATTATTTGCTTTCAAAACAGCCTGACCACATGGTTCATTCTTTAGATGCTTGATGCCCACCAGAATGACCAAGTAGATGAGAACATGGGAGACTGATTTAAACAAAGGAGCTCATTGTAATGAACAAAATCAAAATCCTTACAGGCAAATTTGGGGTGGGGAAGGGGGGTTCTGCTTGAAAGTCCAAGTTCTTTCAAGAGGCAAGGGTTGGGGTCAATAAAAATATAAAAACTGGCAAGATCCATATATGCGACCTAGAGAGTAATTCAGCCAGTGGGACACATTTGCTGTTAGTAGATGCAAAGAGAAATAAATTGAAATCCAACTACAGTGTTCTAAATGAAAAGCACACCATAAAATATGCTCAGGTAACATGCCAAATCATAACCCAATTTAGAGGCAGAATATTTATCAAGGGTTATTTGGCAAATTAGTTGTTTGAAACCCGGAAAATATTTTTTCCCAAGAAATAATGTTATTCATGGTGACTGACTTCCCATGGTAGACCACAAAAATCTCCTAATGTATAATGTAATAATGTTTAAGTATAGTATGGGGATAATGAGGGAATACAAATTGTTCTGTAAAAATAGAATCTCACCATCCTCTATAGCAGTGCTTTTCAAATTATGAGTCACAACTCATGAAATCAATTCAGCAGGTCTTTCCCTGTTTAATTCTTAATAGAATGGAAGAAATGGAACAGAAAGGAAAGAACAGAACTGCGAAGATCAAAGTACAACCCCTGTCATAAGTAAAAGTATTACTCCTGAAACTTAATTTCAATGTTATAGGTATAAATGGCCATGTGCATTCAAGATTGCAATGTAAAATATATTTCTTACTGTGGCTCACAATTAAAACAGTTGAAATGTCTTTCCGGAAGGCTTCCATGGGGTGCCTACCACAAAGCCAGAGTTTAATAACATTTGTTAAATGAATGAGTGAGTGAGTGAACCCGTGAACACATGAGGAGTGAATAAATAGGATGCCAGTGATAAACCTCTCTCAGTCACAGACGTGATACTTGCAGAGGAAAGCTTGCTCACTCCTGCATTTCCATACTAGTGAGGCAGCGGGGACAGGTAGCTGTCCAACTGCAATTCCCTATAGGCGGCTCCCATGGCCTGGGACAGGATCTCTGCCACAGTAGGGGCCATTAACTGGGAAAGATGGGGGCAGGGGGAGCAAGTCTTCTACAGTTGAATGGGATTAGACTCTGGGGGCTGGGTTCTGAAGGGAGGAGGGCAATAGTAAGATAGGGCTGTCAGATCTAGCAAATGAAAACACAGGTTGCTGGTTGAATCAGAACTTCAGAGACATCACAAATAGTTTAAGGGCAAAGAAAATCATGAACCTTCAGAGTGAGAAGATCAGTTTGACCCATTATGTGATACAAAATGATGTGTACAATACTCTGGTGGATGCTGTGGAAGAAAAATCTACTCAGTTCTTGAACCTGAAGAGGTCAGAGATGCACAGGCAAGGACCTCCGCAATGACCATGCACCAAGCACTATTCTAAATACTTTCCAGACACTAACTCTTTTAACTCTCGCCACGCTGCATTCGGCACTGCTATCATCTCCACTGAAAACAGAAAACTGAAGCATGGAAAAGGTACAAGAGAAAGCTGTCCTAGGCCTCTACAGAAACAAACACATATAGCATTCAGTGGGCCTGCAGTTGAGGGCTGGCTGTTGTCTGAGGGGCTGGATCTGGAGGCGAAATTTGAGAGGAATCTTGCAGACAGAGGAAACATCAATAGATGAATTAGGGGAAGAAAACTCCAGGCAGAGCAACAGCTTAGTGGTGAGAGGACATGGTCAAGAAGTGGATGTAGACAAAAGTTTGCTAGAATGCTAGGAATACAGTAAGAAGGAAAGACTGGACAAGAAAATTTAGGTAGTGACCACACTGTCAAGGGGAAACTGCATCCCCTATTGCATCTGCAGGCAGTGGAAACAACCAAAGAATTGGGGATATATAAATGGACACTGTGTTGAGTTGGGCTATTAAGGAAAATGATTTTGGCATTGGTCCAAAAGATAGAGTGGATGAGCCAGCACTCAGAGGCCAGGAAAAGATCAGGTGAGTCAATGCAGCTGGCTGGCAAAACACTGTGAATCAGAGTCTAGGATCGGATCTGCAGTAGGGAGTAACCGTGGACAAGTCAGGTAATGACCCTGAGCCTTGGCCTCCTCACTTCTAAAACAGGGATGACAACACAACTTACCTCATAGTGTCACTGGGGGAAAAAACAGGACATATAAGAAATGCCTCATAAGTGGAAGCCAGCTATAAAGGGTTATGGCGATTGAACTTGAATCTTTCCCTTAATAATTCCTCTGAGTTCAATTAGCCTTTGATTGAACATTTCCAAGAGTAAGGTACTAGTGCCATCCCACTGGTAACGCAGTGATGATGAAAGAACGAAAGAATGGGGGTGTTTACCTTTTCTATTTCCAAAGAGAAAGAGTACACCTAGGAGGAAAACTGAGGTAGAAAACAAAAACACCGAACATCAAATACCAAGCAACCATAGTTGAAGAAGGTAGGCGAACTTTGATATCCTCACTCTAGCATGTTTACTAGTGTGACCTTAACCACATTACTTAAACTCTATAGACCTTGATTTTTCTCATCTGTAAAAGATGGTTGTTAACACCTATATTGCGAACCTATTGGGAAGACAGCTGAGACTGTGTATGTTATGTCCTTAGAACAATGCCCACCAGAGTAGACAATAAATGACAGTTATTATCTATGATGTATAAATTAAAATAAAGCCATAGTCGCCTATTTGGCAGCAATACCAGTGGAGACAGAAAACAGAATGTGGAAATAAGTGGAACCTACATGAGTTGAGACAATTCTAGAGACCACATCCAGAAACAGTGGCATGGAGTTAGAACAACCCTTTTCTGTAGAGTCAGATGTATTCTACCCAGTGGATGTGGCTCCTGAAAGATGCCCCTCTGGGTTACACGATGAAGGATGGCAGCATTAAAATGCAGGTTTGCAGGGGCACCTGGGTGGCTCAGTTGGTTAAGCATCTGACTTCAGCTCAGGTCATGATCTCACAGTCCATGGGTTTGAGCTCTGTGTTAGGCTCTGTGCTGACAGCTCAGAGCCTGGAGCCTGCTTCAGATTCTGTCTCCCTTTCTCTTTGCCCCTCCCCCACTCACGTTCTCTCTCTGTCTCTCTCTCTCTCTCTCTATCTGTCCTCCCTCACGTTTCTCTCTCTCTCTCTCTCAAGCATATTAAACATTAAAAAAAATTTTTTTAATGCAGGTTTGCAGACTGAGGGAAGAATGTCCAGAAGCAGAAAAAGCAGTCGCCTCTGATTGTATAATTCTCCTGCCACTTTCTGCTCTTAAACCAGAGGCCATCATTGACTATCATGAAGGCACAATGCAAAGGTGGGGGCCAGGTTCATAATATGTCAGAGCTGACAGGGGCAGGAATGGAGGTCAGGGCCAGATATCCATCCATCTAAGCAAACAGGATGCACATACATAAGTAGGACCTGTTAGGTCTGAAACCACCATTCTATGCTTACAATGTCCTACTTTTGAGATGTCCAAATACCCAGCAAGCTCACTCTTTCTGCAAAAGCTATGCCTTGGTGAGGTGTACAAACATTATCCCCAAAATCTAGCCCAGTGTTCAGGGCCTCCTGTGAGGTTAACTTCTTATCCTTTGGGGTTTTTTTCTTGAAATTTTAAAAATTCTTTCTTAAAGATGGTGCATAAACTTAAATACTTGACTAAGAAAAAGTAAAGGGAAGATTAACAAGATGATCATAAAGACACCGTGTTCCAAATGCACACCATCGGTCCTTAGCCTCTGACAATGACACAGCAAGGTATGCAGTGGACTTGTTTTCCAACCACAGTGACTTTCTGCCTCAGTGGCTCCATACCCCGTCACCTGTCCACCCTTACAAACACACACAAACACACCTGCAAACACACACAACGTCCTGTCTGGATTCAGTACCCTTTCAGGCAGAATCTCCTCTGTGCAAACCAAACTAGCCTGGGTAGGAAGAGCCTACATCCGTGGCCACCTCCTACCCAAAATGGAACAGAAGGCCAATTCCTTATGAAACATTCCCCTCTTCCCGTGACCCCCTTGACACTAAAGGTAGCCTCCTAAGTTAGAATGAGAGCATTTGGTGGAAATGAAAAGCTGCCTAAATTTTCTCATGTCCTAGCACTTTCACTTTTAGGAAATGAATATTTAGAAAGGCTTAAGAATATCTTTCTTACATATTTCTCTCCCTCCCAAATATAGAGGCCTCAACAAATGCCTCTCCATTTATGAGTAAGAATGTGTTGCCTGAGAAGAAAGCATCCTCAAAACACATTCCGGACTCAGTCATTCACCTCTTTGAGCAGATGTATCCCTACAGATAGGGAAGGGATGCTCTCTTAAGTCTTCTAGCAACACTGATTAAAAGTGATCACGCCAGGGGCGCCTGGGTGGCTTAGTCGGTTAAGCGTCCAACTTTTGCTTAGGTCATGATCTCACGGCTCGTGGGTTCGAGCCCTGCGTCGGGCTCTGTGCTGACTGCCAGCTCAGAGCCTGGAGCCTGTTTCAGAGTCTGTGTCTCCCTCTCTCTCCGACCCTCCCCTGCTCACACTCTCTCTCTCTCTTAGAAATAAATAAAAATATTTTTTAAAAAATAAAATAAAAGTGATCACGCCAGTCAGAGTGGCTAAAATGAGCAAATCAGAGAACTCTAGATGCTGGCGAGGATGTGGAGAAACGGGCACCCTCCTACACTGTTGGTGGGAATGTAAACTGGTGCAGCCCCTCTGGAAAACAGTGTGGAGGTTCCTCAGGAAATTAACAATAGAACTTCCCTATGACCCAGCAATAGCACTGCTAGGAATTTACCCAAGGGATATAGAAAAGCTGATGCATAGGAGCACATGGACCCCAATGTTCATAGCAGCACTCTCCACAATAGCTACAACATGGAAAGAGCCTAAGTGTCCATCAACGGACAAATGGCTCAAGAAGATGTGGTTTATCTATACGATGGAATACTACATGGCAATGAGAAACAATGAAATCTGGCCATGTGTAGCAACATGGATGGACCTTGAGGGTGTTATGCTGAGCGAAATAAGTCAGGCAGAAAAGGACAAATATCATATGTTTGCACGTATAGGAGGATTAGGAGGAACTTAATGGAGGACCATGGGGGAAAAGAAGAGGGGAAATGGTGGGAGAAAGGGAGAGAGGCAAACCATGAGAGACTCTTGAATGCTGAGAACAAACTGAGGACTGATGGATATGGGGGGAGGGGGGAGATGGGCATGGAGGAGGGCACCTGTGGGGATGAGCACTGGGTGTTATATGGAAACCGACTTGACAATAAACTATTTGTAAAAAAAAAAAAAAAAAAAAAAAAAGTGATACCTGCTAGGGTGATTTGGCCAACACTGACGCAATCCTTTGTAGAAAGACGGACTCTGGCTCCTGCCCCCAGGAAATAACGCAAAGCAAGATAGGAGGAGTTAGCAAGGACGAAGGGAATTCACTTTCCCCAGAGCTCTCCAAAGACAAAAAAGCCACTTATTTTCTTAATTGTCTAAGTATGTCTCTGATTACTTTATAAGCCTCCCTCCAACCAGCAATGATTGAGAGCCAATTATTCCAAGAAATCAAGGTGGGGCATCTATTGGCCAGAAGATGAAACAGGAATATACAACCAAAAGACAACAAAATTGCTTGGGGTGGGTTGGTGATTTAAAAACAAAACTCCAGGGGGTGCCTGCCTGGCTCAGTTGGTGGAGCATGTGACTCTTGACCTCTAGGTTGTGAGTCCGAACCCACGTGGGGTGTCGAGATTACTTAAAAGTAAAATCTTCTTTCAAAAAATAAAAACAAAAATCTAGGGGCGCCTTGGTGGCTCAGTCAGTTGGACGTCTGACTTTGGCTCAGGTCATGATCTCATAGTTCATGGGTTCAAGTCCCGCGTGGGGCTCTGTGCTGACAACTCGGATTCTGTGTCTCCCTCTCTCTCTGCCCCTCCCCCACTCACACTCTGTCTCTCTCTTATAAATAAATACATATTTTAAAAATTAAAAAAAAAGACAAAAATCTAAATGCAGTGAGAAAAGCAATTCTAAAGGAGCATCTCACCTCTCTGGAATGACCTCCAAGATACCTAGCATTTACCTCACAGAGAAGGAAATGGGCAGAGATATAACAGACCAAAGGCCACGGCTGATACTAGCTGCAGGCCTGAAAAACTTTACTTTTTCAGGCCTTTCATTATTTCCTTTTTAGACTTCAGGCCACCAAGCACCCAAGCATTTCAGTCTGGTTTCTCCGAGTCTGCTGTTGTGTTCCCAGCTCCTCTCCATCACCTTCTACTGAGATCTCCCTGCTTAAAAACCTATCTGTCACAAAGCAGAGATCACGGGTTGGGCAATCTGGGCTCTAAGATTGAAGGAAGGGGACCACACGCCCTCAAAAGGTAAGAAGACCAACAGTTGCAAAGGTGAGAAGAGACTTGCTAGCCACCAGGGAAGAAGAGTCTGTGAGTTTGCAGCCTGCAGAGTTGCCTTGCTGAAGGATCAGCTTTCACATCCATTACACAGGACCCCAAATTCTGCTTTCTCTGGCCAGTCAGCAAACAGCAGATGGAGACCTAGCCCCTGGAGTAGCCCCGAGGCTGTCAGAAGGAACGGTCAGCCCTAGGGCTGAGTGAGGAGTGCCCTGCAAGAACACAGGACACTGGCCACGGCCATTGCCCTCTGGTCCAGGCCTAGTTGTCAGGCAGTCTGTAGGGGGAGGGTGGGTAGGCAGAGACAAAGGATACACTCTGCTCCCACTGTGGAGAGAAGGGGGAATGGGATGGGGGGGGGAGGGTACCGTGCACAGCGTGAGGCTGTCCCTACTGAGCAGCCAATATAGGTTTTCCATAAAACAGTGGCTGCCACCATTTCCCTCAGCAGGACAAGCCCGCCAGCCTTCTCATAAAACGATTCCTCGCAAAGATGCTTACAGCACCATCATTGCCACCTCAGGCAGGTGTGAGCAATTAGATGTACCTGCCTGCAGAATTGCGATTTCTTCACCTGATGTGGCAAATCCCATTTTAACTCTTCTCATCCCCGGTGTGTCTCACTCACAGAAGAAAGGAGTTAACTTCCATGGAGTTTGCAGCGTGCTGGGGGTTAAGGGAAGGGAGAAAAAGGAGACAAAAAGGCGGAAACCTCCTGACCTAAAGATTCCTTACCGTTAACTTTTCTTTTTGCAGATTAAAAGGCAAAAAACACCACCACCACAATAAAGTAAGCAGCAAAAAGGGATTGCAGGATAATGTTCATTTTCAGACATCCCTGGCATTTTAGGTAAAGAGCAACTCGCAAAACTCTGTCCTGATGGACAGAAAACGTGCTCGGCTGTCAACTAAGGAAGGAAAAACGGGCTCACTACGGCGAGGAGGCGAGGATTCCGGCTCCCGGGCTTCAGGTCTCCTCCTCGCCCTGCCCCACCCCAGACTTGCAGGTGGAAAGCACGCAAGTGAGACTGCACGCACTTGTCAACTCCTGGGGACCCCAGGGCCCCGCTCGGGGCTCGCCGCCGCGCCACCGCGGACGCCCGTCGCTGCGGGGACACACCCTCCACCTACCTCAAACATGGGAGAGGCGCCCTTGCTCGGCAACGTGCAGCCCAGGAGCTCGGCGAGAAACTTTGCCATATACGAGCGAGGAGGCAGGCTCCCTTTCGAAGCGCCGGATGCGTCCTCGCCCCGCGCGGGAGCCGGAGCGGCCGGGGCTCGCGCGCAGCCCGCGGGGCCGGCGAGGCCGGGGCTCGGGGACTAGCCCCGCGGCGGCCGGGGGCCGGAGGGCCGGGGGGCCGGGGCCCGGGCGATCGCGCCTGCTGCCCGGCCGCCGCAGCCCGCTCCGCCTACCGAGCCTCCCGCGGCGCGGGAGCCGGGCGCCGCGGTCGGCGCTAGCCTTTCCCGCTGAATGTCACCATTACCATAGTAAAGGGAAGGGCCCCGCCGAGGGGGTGGCGGGAGGGCCAACGGCGCCGCAGGACGGGCGGAGCGCGCGGGCAAGGGCAGCGGGCGGGCACAGCGCCGCGGCGCAGGCACCTGCCGGACCCGGCCGCGGGCACGGCCACTCCGGCGGCCCCGCGCGGCTGGAGACTTGCAGGCGACCGCCAGGAGGGTCGGCTTCGGGAGGCGGGCCAGGATGACCCAGTTCCCCACTTTCCCCCTCCTCGACGAGAAAGGGGATGGGAAAGGCGGCTGCCTCGGGCTGTTGACTGACCCCGGCGAGTGGCTGCTGCAAGACGCGAGCTGCCCAGAGGGGCTCCCCCACCGGCATGCGCCAGCCCCACCCTCCCTTTGGGGAAGGAAAAGGCTCCAGAGCCTGGGAGGAGAGACGCCCACTCCTCACATTCACCCCTGTTTTCGAATGGAGCGGGCACAGGGGTAGCCCGGAAGGGGAAAGGCGACTTTGTAGGCCCCAGGGCTGGGCTAGATCCGCTCCATAATCACAGTCACAGCTCCTTCCCTCGCCTTGGCTGGGGTGAGGGGTGAGGGTGGGGAAAAAAATGGTCAAGCCAGGAGACAGACACAGACAGGTGTGATCCTGTTTTTCTTTCCAATCCTATAAGGCTTGCTGTCTTTTAATAAGGGAGATACTTTCAGGACACAAGGCCTAGGGTGCCTCCTGATAGTTGTACATCTCCAACTTTAGTGTACATACTAGTAACCTGGAGAACTTGTTTAAAACCAGAAGTCCTGGGCCCCAACTCCGGGTGTTTCTGATTCAGAAGGTTTGGGGCAACCTCCGGATCTGCTTTTTTATTAGGCGCCCCCAGGAGATTCTGATGCAGGTGGTGTGCAGGATGGATTTTGAGAAGCACTGCCCTACCTTAACAAATTCAGAAGTCAGGAGACATCAGAACTGTAAAAGCAATAGATTGATTGGCCATAGACAGAGACCCTAAAGAAAGTTTGTCAGCTCACCTAATTTTATATGCAAGGAAGCAGAACTAGAAAAGTTTGTATTATTTCACAAGTCACATTTTATTAGAGACATTCAAGGCATTGTAGAAGCGCTCTGTAAATCTTGTTTGACTGAATGAATAGAAGATGGATGGATGGTGATGAATAGCTCGGTATAGATTTCCTGATTCAGATTCCAGAACTCTAGCTGGGACAGCAAAGTCATTGGATTTAGGAAATGACATGGGAAAGAAAGGTGTTAAACTAAATTCGTTTGAATATATCAGTTCAGTGCTTCTCCATCTTTTGGAGTCAAATATTTTTTGCAGCGAAGAGATTATCAAAAACAAATTTTCTTTGAAATCTCTAGTTTTATCTTTTTTCCTTTTAGCCTATGAAATATTCAATCAGGTTTGTTGACAGTATAAAAAGACCTACTCCAACGAGTAAAACTAATACTTCAACTATTCTATATCCAGAATCCACTGGCACAGCACCAGTTAACCCACATCAGCAAAATTAAGAAATGTGGCATCTAGGTGCCCTGTGGGCTACACTAAAAAGGAAAAAGAAGGGAAACTAATATGCATTGCGTACCTACAAATGGCTCAGGTACTGTGTCCCTGGGCTATAGTATGGGCTCTGGGGATAGGCTACTAAATCCCGCTTCTGACATGTAATAGCTATGAGACTTCAGGCAAGTGACTTCACTTCTCTGTGCTTCACTTTGGGCATCTGCAAATTAAGCAAATAATAAAGGTAGCTACTACATATGGTGTGTATTTGTTTTCTATTGCTCTCACAACTTAGCATCTTAAAACAACACCCACGAATCATCTCACAGTTCTGGGAGTGGTCTCAACTGGGTTCTCTGCGTAGGATCTCACAAGGCTGTCACCAACGCAGCCAGCTGGGCCCTGAGGAGAATCCACTTCCAAACCCAGTTCCTTGTGGCTGTAGGTCTGAGGTCCGTGCTTCATGGCTGGTTGTAGGCCCAGCCACCCTCTGTTCCTTGAGGCTGCCCAGGCTTCTTTGTATGTGGCCCCCTGCCATCTTTAAAGCAGCAATCAAGTTGAGCCCTTCTCATGCTTTAAATCTCTCTGACTTCTTTCACCAACAGCCAGAGAAAACTTTTTGCTTTAAAGGGCCCGTGTGATTATGTGATTATTATATCCAGGCCCACCTATCTCCAGGTCAACCACTTAGTCATGTAATCACACTGTCAATGTCCCTTTTGTCACATCATGTAATATAATCAGAAGTAACACCAGGGATGAAAGCCATGAGAACTATCTAGAAGCCAGTTTATCACAGATTATTTGGAAGAATAAGTAAATGTATGCATTTTTTAACCCTTAGAGCAGTATTTTGTTTAATTATACTTGTAGTAAGAACTCAATGATTCTGTAGCTGTAGCTGTTATTTTTTTCTGCTCATGGCACTGCATTTGACTGTTACAACAATTCTGTATTTTTTTAATGTTTTATTTGTTTTTGAGAAAGAAGGGGAGAGTGCCAGTGGGGGAGGGGCAGAGAGAGAGAGGGACAGAGGATCCAAAGCAGGCTCCACACTGACAGCAGTGAGCCTGACACAGGGCTCAAACCCACGAACCCTGTGACACTCAGGTTGGACACTCAACCAACTGAGCCACCCAGGCCTCCCTAACTCTGTATTATTTTAAAGGTAAGAAACTAAGAATCAAAAAGTCAGTCAATGTTGGTGAGATTGTGGGGAAAAAAGGAACCCTGGGCACTGTTGGTAGAAATGTAAATTGGGGCAGCCTGTGCGGAAGTTCCTCGAAAAATTAAAAATAAAAATACCATATGATCCAGTACTGGATATTTATGCAAAGAAAATGAAAATACCAATTCAAAAACATATATGTACACCTATATTTATTACATCATATTACAATAGCCAAGATATGGAAGCAACCCAAGTGTCCATTGATAGCTGAATGGATAAAGGAGGTATGATACACACACACACACACACACACACACACACACACAACGGAATATTATTCAACCATAAAAAGGATAAGATCTTGCCATTTGGGGCAACATAGATGGACCTAAAGGGTATTGTGCTAAGTAAAATCAGTCAGACAGAGAAAGAGAAATATCATATGATTTCACTTATATGTAGAATTTAAAAAAAAAACCGATGGATGAACTGACAAAAAGCACAAACAGATCAAGAACAAACTGATGGTTCCCAGAGTATGGTAAAATGAATGAAGGGGAAAGGGATATACAGGCTGCCAGTTATGGAGTGACTAAGTCATGGGAACAAAAGGTACAGTATAAGGGATATATGTAGTCAATGGCATTGAAGCAGTGCTACACGGTAACACATGGTAGCTACACTAACAGTGAACATAGTGTAACATACACACATGTCAAATCACTGTGTTGTACATATGAAACTAATGTGGAATTACACGTCAACTATACTTCACTTTAAAAAAGAAAAGACTGTCCAACACTACAGGGCAGGTTGGTGGCATAGACAGGAATCAGACTAGGACAGCGGCCAATCAAGTCTGTGTTTTTGCTATTACATGATATTGCATCACAGACAGCTGGCAAAGGACAGGTGATGTTTATTTGGGGAAGGGGGCCTTGAGGAAGAGTGTGGCAGTAATGAGGGGGCAGAAGGAATATTTACAGAGAGTCATTTGCTGTATGTGAGTAACTTATGGTCTAGTGCGAGGGAAGCTATACTACATCAAGAAAGTCTGTGGCTGAACTGGTGATGTTTAGCGAGCAGATGCATTTCCTTGCAGTGATATGCATCCTCAAAGGCTATCCATTTCACTTGTGGTCTAGACCCATTACTTGATGAGCTCTTCCTCTCCATGCCACCTCTGCTCTGCCACACTGCATTAAGAGGAAATCAACAGTTCTAAAGGACAGCCCCACCGACACTGTCTTGACAGCAAGAGCACTTTCTCCAGGGTCTGCCCAGGTCCTGAATCATTGCCACACCTCTTACCTGCTGTCTACCTAGCTAGTAGTGTGACGGCAGACATCCAGGACCAAAAATAAAAGTGTGGGGGGGGGGGTAAATAAACTACCAGCTCTGGTCCTCCCCCACTTAGGACTTTGACCTTGACCATAGCAGTGTTCACTGGAAGGGTTGTTCATACTCCTTGACTCAGTATTTCTATTTCTAGAATTTATCCTAAAAAATAACCAGAGAATCACTCAAAGAGTATTGCATTTAAAATCATTTCATGTCCATTGGAGCAAGTGTCGTTTTTACTGACACAGTAGCCGTCATGCTTAAAAGGGCAGGACTGGAGTCAGCCTGCCTATGTTTGAATCCTACCTCTGCCAAGTACCAGCTGAGTGATTACGGTAAGTCACTTTAATTCTTTAACCCTCCTTTTCCTTATCTGGAAAATAGTGATGATAAAACCCACCTCATAAGAATTTAATTAGTTACTACTATTATACTAACTTATTACAATGACTATTATACTAACCTACATTCATATAATTAATGGTTCTACGTAGTTTCACTATAAGCAACTTCACCACAAGCATTTTTGCTGCATAACCAAGTGGCCATGAGGCAATATTACCATAAAGATAAAAATCATGAAAAATATAAGAGGAGTGTTCATTAAAGAAGACATAATAAAACATGAAAAAGAATACAAATTGGGTCGCCTGGGTGGCTTAGTCAGTTAAGCGTCCGACTTTCGCTTGGGTCATGATCTCGCGGTTTGTGGGTTCAAGCCCCACGTCGGGCTCTGTGCTGACTGCCAGCTCAGAGCCTGGAGCCTGTTTCAGAGTCTGTGTCTCCCTCTCTCTCTGACCCTTCCCTGCTCATGCTGTCTCTCTCTCTCTCCTAGAAATAAATTTAAAAAAAAAAAAGAAAAAGAATACAAATTTAGAAGACTTTATTGCAGGGGCACCTGAGTGGCTTCGTCGGTTAGGCATCCAACTTCGGCTCAGGTCATGATCTCATGGTTCATGGGTTCAAAGCCGGTGTCGGGCTCTGTGCTGACAGCCTAGGTCCTAGAGCCTGCTTCAGATTCTGTGTCTCCCTCTCTCTCTGTACCCTTCCCCTGCTCTTGCTCTGTCTCTCTCTCACGCTCTCAAATATAAGTAAACATTTTTTTTAAATTAAAAAAAGAGACTTCATTGCAAAATACAAAATATTTGAATACATTAAAAATGTATAGTGTAGATTCATGGCAATACCATGGAAAAAATAATTAATTTCACTTTGTGGATTGTATCTAACCACTTTCTCCAAAGTATTTCATTCATAGTATTATACATTTTTTTGCTTGTTGATTCATCTTCTCATTCAGCATGACACTCTTTCTTCATTCACTAAAATGTCTTCCTTCATTGAGAGAGACATCAGTTTCCAAATACTAGTACATCCATTTTTTAAAAATTTTTTAATGTTTATTTATTTTTGAGAGAGAGAGAGAGAGAGAAAGAGATAGAGCACGAGTGGGGGAGGGACAGAGAGAGAGGGAGACATAGAATCTGAAGCATGCTCCAGGTTCTGAGCTGTCAGCACAGAGCCCAACATGGGGCTCAAACTCATGAACTGTGAGATCATGACCTGAGCTAAAGTTGGGCACTTAACCGACTGAGCCACCCAGGCACCCCAACATTTGTAACTGAGCTTTGTATTTTGTTGTTTATTCTTGGCATATGATCACATGTCCACTGATGGACGCTCCTAAACTCTGTGGGAAATGTGGGTTCAAAACTCCACACCACTGTACAAACCATTATGAAGGCTAAGGTTTATATAATATAAAAATGGGAGTACTGTGTCAATGAAGAAATCAAACCAAGCTGTCAAATAGTTTTGTTTTTTTTTTATCTTTTATGGCAAAATTGCCTTATGGCCAATTAGTTATATGGCAAAAAACGTTTTCAGTGATAATCCTTGCAGCAAAGACGTCTATGGCAAAGATGCTTACAGAGAACATTCCAGACACAATAATTAACATACAAATACTAATAAAGTACCTGGTCAATAGTTAGTAATAGTAATAAATATTAACTATCAGAAAAATTATGATTAATATATCCTCACTTCGTGGCCCGCAGTCTGGCACCCACTACTCAATAAAAATGATTGAATGGATGGATGGATGGATAGATGGATGGATGGATGGACAAATAAATGAGTAAGGATACTTGTTGCAGCATTATAAAGCCAAAATTTGTAAACCTACTGAATCTAACAACAGCAGATTGGCTTGACATATTATGATTCATAAATATATAGTCAGCATAAAGTATATTATTAAAGAATAGTTACTGAGTTAGAAAATATCCTTTATATAATGTTGGTGGGGGACAGTACATGTAGTATGTGCTAACTTAGTAAAATGTTTACATGTATACATCAGAGGAAAATGGAAGGAGATATACCAAAAGGCAATAATAGTTCTCTCAGAGTGATAGAATAAGAAATTATTTTTATTTTCTTGTTTATACATTCCTGAGTTTTTTTATTCTTTTCAGTGAACTTGAGTACAACATCAATTCTAATACTTTTTTTTTAAAGATTCCTCATGAAGAACTTGGACATTTAAAAAACTTATCAAGTTAATCTTCACTGGTTTAAGATCTTATCCCTTTAAGGGGTGCCTGAGTGGCTCAGTTGGGTAAGAGTCCTACTTTTTATTTTGCCTCAGGTCATGATCTCACAGTTCATGAGATCCAGCCCCGCATTGGGCTCTGCACTGGCAGCATGGAGGCTGCTTGGGATTCTCTCTCCCTCTCTCTCTCTGCCCTCCCCCTCTCAAAATAAATAAATAAACTTAAAAACAATATCTTATCCCTTTAATAAAACTTTTGCAGTGGGCCAATTAACACAACTAAATACACTGCACTGATACTTTGCTTAAAGAATCTGTGAAAAGGCTCTACTAAATATCATCCAAAATTCAATTTTATTTTTTCTTATTTTTTTAATGTTTATTTATTTTGAGACAGAGACAGAGCATGAGCAGGGGAAGGGCAGAGAGAGAGGGAGATACAAAATCTGAAGCAGGCTCGAGGCTCTGAGCTGTCCACACAGAGCCCAAAATGGGGCTCAAACTCATGATCTGTGAAATTATGACCTGATCCAAAGTCCAACACTTAACCGACTGAGCCACCCAGGTGCCCCCTAAAATTCAATTTTAAAGATATTCACTTTTATTGTAAGGGTTAACAGTCTAGGTATCAATAATAACCATGACCCTAAGGATGGCAAAGTCATAAACAGCACATGTAATCTATTTTTATGACTTACCTATTTTCTCTTCTCATTTAGTTTAGAAACTAATGTAGAAGTTGACAAATAAACCACACACACAGAGGGATATTATTCAGCCATAAAAAAGAATGAAATCTTGGGCTGCCTGCATGGCTCAGATGGTTAAGCCATATGACTCTTGATTTCAGCTCAGGTCATGATCTCATGGTTCATGAGATCAAGCCCCGATTCCAGCCTTGTGCTAACAGTGTAGAGCCTGCTTGGGATTCTCTCCCCTTCTTCCTCTCTGCCCCTCCCTAGTTTGTGCACACATGCATTCTCTCTCTCTCTCTCTCAAATAAATAAACATTATTTAAAAAAAAAAAAAAAAGAATGAAATCTTGCCATTTGTGATAACACAGATGGACCTTGAGGGCATGATGCTAAATGAAATAAGACAGAGAAAGACAAATACTGTATGATCCACTTACATGTAGAATCTTAAAAAAAAAAAAAAAAACAAAACAAGTTCATAGGTACAGAGAAAAGATTGGTAGTTGCCAGAAGGTATGAGGTAGGGGGCAGTTGGCAAAATGGTGAAGGGGGTCAAAATGTACAAATTATAGCTATAAAGGAAATAGGTCATGAGGATATAATGTACAGCATGACAACTAGGGTTGAGAATATTGTATTGAATATTTGAAAGTTGCTAAGAGAGTAAATCTTTTTTTTTAATGTTTTATTTATTTCTAGGAGAGAGAGAGAGAGACAGCATGAGCAGGGGAGGGTCAGAGAGAGAGGGAGTCACAGACTCTGAAACAGGCTCCAGGCTCTGAGCTGGCAGTCAGCACAGAGCCCAACGCGGGGCTCGAACCCACAAACTGCGAGATCATGACCTGAGCGAAAGTCGGACGCTTAACCGACTAAGCCACCCAGGCACCCCTCTAAGAGAGTAAATCTTAAAGGTCCTCATCACAAGGGGCAAAAATTCTGTACCTAGTATGGTGATGAATGTTAACTAGACTTATCCTGGTGACCATTTCACAGTATAGATAAACAGCGAATCATTATGTGTACACCTGAAACTAACATAATGCTGTATATCAGCTATACCTCACTAAAGAAAATAATAATAATAATAATACAGGAAAGAATTCTACTTCAGTATAACCTGCTTCCTCATGGCTCTTAGGGAGAGCCAGTATTGCATTTACTGTAAATACTGTACTTCAGTATGGCCAAAAAACAGAGCAGTCTGATTAATCAACTATTCTGACTAATTATCATCTATGCAACACATGAATTACCACTTTTCAAAAAATTAGGCTGTCATCAATTGCAATTAACACTGAAACACTACTGAAGGTTTCATAATTCTTTGATGATGCAGAAGGCACTTCAGTGTCTCTCAGGGTGTCAGGCTCGCCAGCATAAAAATCATTTATCCCAGTAGGACAGACGAGGGGAGATGCTGGCTAATAGGAATTTTCAGTCGAGAGAAATGCAGGCAAGCCAGGTTTTACTGTGTTTACAAGGCTGAATGAATGTCTATTGAGCTCTTTAAGCACCTCCTGAGAAAGACGCTCTATTTGTCTGAGATGTTATAATTATTATTCTGCGGGAATACAATGGTAACATTCTATTTTACAACAAAGAAAATTAGATTACAAGTTTTCCTACAATCCTCCCTCCTCCCGCTAAGATCACACACCGTACAGAGTTACAATGGTGCCAATTACAACATCTTTTCATGCACTGTATGCTCCTTGGGCTTTTGATGATCTGAATGGATTTCATACCAAATAGCAGCCACTGGCAGCAATCAAAACAATTTGGAGGAAAATAGTTCCATCTTCTGTGTTCAAGTAATGTTATTGATTTAAACTTCGTATTTACCTCACTTCTTTCTTCATACAACAAGCAAGCATGTGGCCTCTGTCCAGGCCCCCCTTCAGCCAAGAAGAAGGGGAGGGGAAGCCTGATGCACACTAGGCATTTTCCATCACTAGCTGGTAGAAGCCCATTTCCCTCAAAAAGACAGTGCTTTCAAGAATTTAGTCCAATCCACCACTTCTCCTCCCCCCACTCAACTATACAGAATCAGAGGCACAGAGAGGGTGAGGCTTTTGTCCCAGTTTACACAGCTAGTATACTGGCAGAGCAGGGCCCAGATTCTAAATCTCCTGATAGCTCACAAGCTCCACTAAGTCATTTCCTCAGTGCCCACTGTGTGAAGCTTTATGTCTTCTCTAAATCATGCCAGGGAGGAGATTTTCCCTGAAAAATGACATTTTTCTTTGAGCTAGGTGCAAAACAGAAGAAGAAGAAGAAAAGGAAGAGAGAGATTGTATGTGTGTATTAGAGGAAGGGAAAAGAGCCCGGCATCATGTCTTTGAGGAACCACTTCCACATCACAGCCCAGCCTGCTCTCCTGAGGCAGGAATTTGGGGTTGCAGTCCTGGCACAGCTGCTCAGGTTTATTTGTTTGCAGAGCTGTAATGGGACTCCCTGAAAGAATCTCTGCAGGATACTTGAAGCTGATGGCCACAGAGGCTCTTCACTGAGCAAAGAAATACTCTGACTCTCCCAGCCCTGCCCTGGGTGTCTAAGATCGGAGGGCAGCATATTCTAACATGGGAAAGATACGAGGCTTAAGTCAATATATTTGGCTGATGTGCAACACAAAAGGAAGTTAAGCTGTTTAAGGGGTTAAGCCATTCAGTGTGATATCAATCAGCTTCCCACTCAGCCCTGCAGGGAACTTGTATTATAACTCTTGAGAGAGGCACAGCCTGGAGAAATTGAATCAATAAATGGGAAAGCTACAATATTATAGGTGTGATAAGAAACTAAGAGAATAAGCTACATCTCCTCCCTCCCCCAGTTTGGGGCTTAATATAAGAGTCACTGTGCTTGTGGGAAAGGGTCTAGCTCATCATGGTGCCAGTGACAGTGGTAGTGCCCCAAACAACACCTGTGACGAGAGGACTGATACTGCCTAACAGTGCAAAACCCACAGTACATCAAGGCTACACCATACCCTTAGGAACCACTTGGCTCAAGGGTAGAGAACCAAAGTTCACTTCAGAAAGAAGTGGGGCACCAATATGGAGGCTGGGTGCCAAGTGCATCAATGGGCATCCGTGAGTAGGATTGTAGCTAACACTAGGCGGAGGAACATTAGGGCCAGGATCGTGGCACCACCCAGGAGCCATGGTGGCCACAAAGCCCGCAAACAATGGGGCAGAGAAAGGGAGCTGATGCTAAAGAGCAGAACTGCTGTAGGGATAGAGCGGAACCTGTGACCCTCTGGATCTTTCATGGGAAAGGGCCCTCCACAGGTTCCACTAGAAAGCTGGAGATCCAGATTCCTCAGAAGGCGCTTGAGGTCAATGCTATTTTGGCATCTCATTGCTTCACACCCTCCCAGGACTGGTCCACCATCTTAACCAGTGTGGCCTATGTCTGTGAAAGTGCACATGAAAGACAGCTGGGATGAGGGAATAGACAGACGGTCGGTTCTGGCCAGAAGCACACCATCCCACTGAAGGCTGGGTCGGTTCTAACTCTCCACGGAGGCCCAGATCTGCTCTGCATTAGACATTCAGCAAGATTAAAGAGCTCTGGACAAGGTCATCCCTAGGACTCCGTGAGTCCCACAACTGATACAGTTCAAAAGCAACTCAAAATCAGGCCAAATCTTAACACCTGGGGTTTGGGAGGTGGGGGGGAGAGGGGAACACTAATCCTGCGCCAACCTGAAAGGAAGGGATGGTTCCCATCCGACTGCACATTTCCATGAGTTCTATAGCAGCCACAAATTGAAACCAAAGCTTTTTGAAGAAATCCTATTTCTATCTTCTTGTTTGTTCCCCTCTCAGCCCCAACTTCTCAATTCTCCATGGGCAGAGGTGTGCTTCAGACACCTTCCACAGCCAAGCAGCACAAATCATGATGTGGAATCCACACGTCCATTTTTCTCCATCTTTCATTTCTGTGGTAATAACTGTAACAATGACCAACATGGTTCTATAGGAGAGGCATTGTGCTAAGCACTTTGCATATATTATTATACATTATTATATTTGATCATTTTACCAACTCCTTCAGGTAACACAATCATAGTCCCTACTTTACAAATGAGGAAAATACGGCAGAGATGTTTGTTACCTTCCCAAGGTCACAGAGCTAGAAAGAGATGGAGCCTGGCCAGGCACCCAGGCAGTCCTCCAGAGCCCACAGCCTTCCCCTACATCCCATCATCATTAGACTAGAAGAGCAGCAAGGGACTGGCTTCCTTCAGCATCCCCCTGTAGGGAAAGCTGAATGTGAAATGAGTTTAAAGAGGAAGCAGTTTTTAAATATACAGTGTCTCATCTCAAAACATGCACGTTTTTCTGACTAAATAAAAATGAGCAGAACTGAAGAATTTTGACCCCACTGTCCTGAAACCTGCACAAGAGAATATTCCAAGTTCACTTTCCGTTAGTCACCCCTGCCTGACATTTGCTTGCTGAGCAAAGCAAGGAGAGTCCCGATAGGGTTCCCACCCAACTTGAATATAAATTAAAAAGCGTTCTAAATCTCCTGCTACATTTCTCCAATTTAAGTGAGATTTCAAGTTAAGAACTTGCTTTGATTGGATTAACTTATTTTCATCCATTTCAGAGTTTAAGATTCCTGTTTGCCAAGTACCTTAAATGACACAGGGGTTCTGGGTCAAAGACACCCAACAGCCAAATAACTTTAGTCCTACAATGAGCTATAGCTACTAGGACAGGCCCATCAACAGTCACAAGATTTCCTGCCAAGAAGGAAAAAGGTTAAAGTTTCATCTTCAGGAAAATAGCATTCAGATTTAGCCAGGGGAGAATTTGCAAACGTCATCTAATCTGCACCCATTGGGAATGAATACGGTTTAACCCCAGCCACTTCATGGGTGCATCAGAAGATTTCATAGATCCTTATTAATTTCAAGGATACAGTTCTGTAAAGGGTACATGGTGATCAGGAAAGGGGAAACCATTTATTAAAACATGCCAGAGGCATCAGAAAACAAAAGAAAAGTAAAGTAAATATAGATGTAGAGAGGGTGACCTTAGTAACTTACCCTAAAAGAGAAGGAAAACACAAATGATCCAAACTAAAAAATGTCTGGAGGGGGGACGGGGAGGGAAAAAAGCAAGCCTTGTGTTTTATTCTGGAAACATATATTATGCTCACACTGAGAGCTGACGGGCAGATGGTTGAAGCTCATACAAAGAATATTAAATCTATTGGAACCCTCTTGCCCTCCTGATACAACACAGCTCATGCCTAGAAGGCAAGACAATCAGCATGCAAACGCCTACAAATTACTCAGATTCTGTCACTAGCTGGGAAATCCTCACTGCATCTCTGAGCACACACGGGGAGCCTGAATGGTTTGCCCTATTCTTCACAACAGGTCTGGCCGAGAGGGTCAGGAGAGAAGGCAAGTCTGTCTGTCTGTCTGTCTGTCTCTCTCTCTCTCTCTCTCTCTCTCCCCCTCTCACACACACACACACATCCACACTTAGTGAATGTCTTTGTATTCAGACAGGCTTCTGCCACTAAAGGCACATATGAATTGAAACGGCACATGAAAAGCACCCAGCAGAGAGCCCGTTTACGGGCTAGGCTCGGTTTTGCCATGTCTTTGCAGGAATAAGAAGAGATAATTAGATTTTAAAGGCCAGGAGAAATAAAGTCAACAAACTTTTACCTTGCCCAGAAGTCCTTTACTCTTTGTGTTTTCTGATGGGCAATCATTCAACAATGCAGTGAAGGTCACACACATGCTGCTGATTCTGCCTGGAAATAGCAAAGCATGAGACAAGAAAATCATTCCAAAATAATAGACTATGTCACATTCCTTTTTTAACCTGAGCATCTAAAGCTCAGTGGCTAATGAATATTTGGATGACAGGATGCTTTAGAGTCAGGTTACTCAAATACGGTTCACAAACCAATTCCATTTGACATCACCTGGGAGCTAGTTAGAAATGCAGCATCCCAGGCCCCACCCAGACCTACCCAATCAGTCTGTTTGCTCAGGAAAGCACGGCAGTAGAGCAGTAAGTTCCACTGAGAGGTAGGTGCACTCGGGGCCCACACAAAATGACCTATAGGGTATGCAAAGAAATCCTACAACTTCTATTTTTGAATATTTATCTCTATGTTTATTTCATTTTTAGTTTTGCTTATGATTATCTCAGAAAAGAAATTCAGCTTCTCTATTTGATATTTAGCTTGACAGTGCTGCATGTATAAACCTATCAATAAATATATTAAAAGTAGGGACTCAATTTCTTTTTTAAAATTTTTTTAACATTTATTTATTTCTGAGAGACAGAGACAGAGAGCGAGCAGGGGAGGGGCAGAGGGAGAGGGAGACTCAGAATCCAAGCAGGCTCCAGGCTCTGCACTGTCAGTACAGAGCCTGATGCAGGGCTCAAACCCACAAACTGTGAGATCATGACCTGAGCCGAAGTCAGACGCTCAACCGACTGAGCCACCCAGATGCCTTTTTTTTTTTTTTTTTTTTTTTTAATGGGTAGGGCTTTCCACTTAAAAGTTGGGCTGATAGTTCTACCTAAGCTATGGTGTGATTAGGTCATATCTCTGTCCAGGAAGCTTCCCCTTGTCACATGTTGACTAGACGTCCCCTGTCTCCTCCAAGTTACTTTTATAAATATGCACAGTAATAAAGAGGAGGGCCCTTCTCCTACAGCACTTACCACTATATGTCCAGCTATGTCTCGCCCGGCACACAGCAGCTAGCTGGCCAGAGGACAGGGACACAGGTACGACACTGACGCTTCTGCCCATGATCCTCCCACAAGCCCTAGCTTACACTCTCACAATATGATCTGAGTGTGCCTGAGTCCTTTGCAAGACGCACATAAACAAATCATCATCCTCCAATAAAATAATTAACTCATTTTCTTTGTAGTAAGGGCCATGAGGGAAAAGTGCAGGAGGGTCAGAGGGAACATTCATCGCCTGGAGGGCCAGGGAAACTTCCATGAGGAAGGGATATTTGAGTGAGGACCTAAAGAATGAACGCTTCAGCAGAGCATTCAAGCAGGAGGAGCTATGTGAGGAAGGAATTTGGAACAGATTATATTCTGATTACTGGGGCTAATGTGGTTGGATATGGGTGAGCAAGAGCAAGAGCTGCAGGGATGAAGCTAGAGGGGAAGACAGAGTCCAGATGTTTGGGACCACGCAAGGGATTTGGGACTTTATCACATAAAATGATTTGAGCCTAGGGTTATGTCCCAGTTTGAGCTCACCCAAAAGGAGATCCTGAAGCAAGGACTGGGTATAAAAAGTTTATTTGGCAAGTAGTCCAGGAAGCTCGGTGAGGGCTGAAGATAAGGTAGCAAGGCAAGTCAGTAAGAGGGTCACTAATGAGCACCGTAGGCAATTCAGGCTCAATCCGGAGGGAGCCCTCTGGGTGATTGCATGAAATATGCCTCAGAATGTTCCCACAGAGAGGCAGGGAAGCTGGATACCTATCCATCAATTCTCACCACTTGTTGTTTGTGAGACGCTTCTGTAGTGTTAATTTCTACCATGTATGAAGATGAGGAGGGGGACTATGGCTAGAGAATGTCTTCAACACATGCAGGTAGACATCCCATATACAGGTTGAGTGAAAACCCATCCGACTTGCCCAGGAATGTCCTGGTTTTCACACTGAAAGCCCTGCATCCTGGGAATCCCCTAAGTCCTGGCAAACTGAAATGACTGGCACTCTAATATAAGAACTATCTGCAGCTGACATGTGGAGTAAGTCAAAGGGATATGGGTGGAACACTGACAATATCTGTGAAATGGCATCAAAAGATTCAACTACTGCACTCTGTCTAGATCCTGAAATATCAATGACATTGCCTTACCAGAAAGACAGAATCTATGACATATGTTAGCAATGCCTAAGCAGATTACAAAGCTGGACATTAAAAATGTCCAGAATGTAATACATGTTATTGCCTATAGTAACATGACTGTACTGGTTTCCAATGGCTGCTAGAGCAAGTCAACACAAGTTTAGTGGCTTAAAACAATACAAATCTATTATCTTATTGTTCTGGAGATGGAAGTCTAGAATGGTTGGCAGGGCTGTGTTCCCTCTGGAGGCTCCAGGGGAGAATCCTTTTCCTTGCCTTTTCCAGATTCTAGAGTCTGCATTCCTACTTGCGGTCCTGTAAGCACTCCGACTGCTGCTTTCATTGTAAAATCTTCCTCTCTGACTTTGACCTTCCTGCCTTCCTCTCATAAGGATCCCTGTGATTCCCTTGGATAATCCAGGGCAATCTATCTTAAAATCCTTCACTGAATCATACCTGCAAAGTCCTTTTTGCCATGTAAGGTAACATATGCACAGGTTTCAGGGATTAAGACACGGACATCTCTGGGGTGTGACAGGGGGTGGGGGGGCATTCAGTCTATAACAGTGTCCTTGATTCTAAGGCACATTTAATTGTATGATGTACATTAATTTAGTAGCAGCTTTGATGGGTGGTAACCACTATCTAATTAAGTGTATATTTTTTAAAACATGTATCCTGATTTCAGAAATGCTATAATGTGGGGGCACCTGAGTGGCTCAGTTGGTTAAGCATCCAACTCTTGATTTTGGCTCAGGTCATGACCTCACAATTCATGAGTTCGAGCCCTGGAGCCTGCTTGGGATTCTCTCTCTCTCTCTCTCTCTCTCTCTCTCTCACACTCTCTGTCTATTTCTCTGCCCCCTCCCCTGCCCATGCACTCTCTCTTTCTCATAAATAAATAAATAACTTTTAAAAAAGAAAATGTTATAATGTGAACAGCTATACAGTACAGAATTCAGCATCTATGATAATGCCACAAGGAAAGCAGAGCTGCATTTTTATAGAGGCTCAGGTTGTACATGTAGAGCCTAAGGTGAATCTCTACCAGGTAGGGTGTAGCCATAAGAGATAGGCTCTGCCTTCTTGGAGCTTTCTTTCTGGGGGGGAGAGGCAGACAATAAGCAGTTACCCAGGGGGTGACCAGTGCCACGAGGAAGAAGGAAGCAGAGGCTATCTTGGGGCTGGGAGGGGAGTGTCTTATTCAGATGGACCAGGTCAGGGAAAGTAGGCAAGGAGGCTATGTTTAAGCAGAGACCTCAGTGATGGCACAGAGAATAGGATCAGGGTCAAAGGGCAGCCAAAGCACAAATAACTATGAGGCAGAAGGAACGTTCATCATTTCTACAGGAAAGACATTTCCCAACTACCACCATCCCCACTCTGAAGCATAATCTTGCTCAAGTAATATCAACTATAAAACTTGACAGCAAATTCCTTTTTTTTTCTTTTTTTCTTATGGGGGGGTGGGGGGAAGCACGGGCTAGGGAGAAGGGCAGAAAGAGAGAAAGAGAATCCCAATTAGGCTCCACGCTGTCAGTCTAGAGCCCCACATAGGGCTCGATCCCACACCCATGGTATCATGACCTGAGCAGAAAGCAAGAGTCAGAAGCTCAATTGACTGAGCCACCCAGGTGCCCCTTCTTTTTTTTTTCTTAAGATTGGGTGGGAGCTGTGGTTGGACAAAAAGGATAACAAAATAAGAGCTGAGAAGGTTACTTGCTATAAAACTTAATAGCAGAAACTACCAGTTTTGTTCTGAATTTAAACTTGTCTTGGAGTTCCTGGGATTGAGCCCCATGTCGGGCTCTGTGTCAGCAGCAAGGAGCCTGCCTGGGATTCTCTCTCTCCCTCTCTCTCTTCCCCTTCTCTGCTCAGGCACATACAAGATAAATAAACATTCAAAAAAAATTTTGTCTTCACTGTCTTGCCTGTGAGTGGCAAGGAAGCATGATATTCTCATCTTCCTACTTTTTGTTCCCTCAACAACCAGTTTCGTTATTTTTAAAAAATCAAATGGGAGTTTCTTTCCTTTTTTTTCTTTTCAACTTTATAATCACAACACCCCAATACTTCTACCACCTCCATTCTAATATGCCCTACTCCCACCCTCCGGAAGTTGTCCCTTTATCAGAAAGCCAGACCTCTGACAAGCATGTAAGCCTGTCCCCAAACCAGAGGTGAGACAGCCTGGTCCTGTCCCTCTGAGGGTCAAGGGCCAAGACCAATGTCTGTTTGATTAAAACCCCATCAAAGAGAATAAACAGAAGTTTTAGTCCCTCTCAAGAGAAAGGGAAAAGCCATCTGGAAAATGCCCCACATCGTTATGACAGCTACAAATTGTCAATTATTAATGGCTCCCAATCTAACAGCCAGACTACAACAGGAATGGGATTTGTTAGGAAATGCTGGTGAGTGGGGCGCCTGGGTGGCTTAGTCGGTTAAGCGCCCGACTTTCGCTTGGGTCATGATCTCGCGGTTCGTGGGTTCGAGCCCTGCGTCGGGGTCTGTGCTGACTGTCAGCTTAGAGCCTGGAGCCTGTTTCAGAGTCTGTGACTCCCTCTCTCTCTGACCCTCCCCTGCTCACGCTGTCTCTCTCTCTCTCCTAGAAATAANCCCTCTCTCTCTGACCCTCCCCTGCTCACGCTGTCTCTCTCTCTCTCCTAGAAATAAATAAAACATTAAAAAAAAAAAATTAAAAAAAAAAAAAAAAAAAGGAAATGCTGGTGAGGACCAGTTCCCCAAACAAAAGGCCAAACACACAAGCACAAAGAATCTGCCCACCCCCTCCCCAGAAGTTCAAAGGTTTAGAATCTTACAGCGTTAGAGGCTAATCCTGAGAAGACTCATCAGTGATGGAAGGGTGAGCCCTCAAGCTGTGGCTCATGGGTAAGCCATATAACAGAACATCTTATTAACCTTGACTTACACATCTCGATAATGTTTCCTAACATCACATTTACAGTCAAGATAGATATAATTAATATAAACACTATTCAGAATTAATTATGTAGGAAATAGAAATCTGATATTTTTTTTGTTCCCTTGGGTTTTCCCTGAAGGTATTTTACGAATTGCTCACCCACATGCCTGTGAATCTGATGGTTATTTTACAAATCATTATAATGACAAAAATATACAGTCTGGCAACACAATTGTCATGGATGTTTAACTTAAACCTCTAGCTTTCAGAAGCACATTTATATGATTCTATTCTTGTTAGAACAGTCATTTTAAAGTCATATTATTCCACATATAAAGTATCTTGACCCAAGTTGTACAGGAAACAAGAAGGGCCTGGACATTTATAATTGTATTTGACCAAAACATGAAACCGTAACCAAGAAACTGGGAAATGTTCAGGAAAAGCTTAGACTAAGCTGAACATTTTCCAAACCGTAAATCATAGGTTTGTTGGACACCCTTACAGGTTAAATGATGCCAGCAATTTCAGGGACGGCTGGTGTGATGCCCACCAGAATGAAATGTGAACCAATATCTTCAGGGAGAGATGTTCAGCATGATCCATGAGGATTTAACCGTAAGTCACTCATTAGTGTTAATGGAGCATGGCTCTAAAGTTCCAGGTGACACGTTGGGATGTTACTGCCTGTAGAAAAGGTAGATCAAGACAGTGCCAGCTGTGGTCTGCGAAAATTGAAGGTAAATTAAGTGTTGTCACCTATTAGAGATGGAGGGAGCTAAAGGCTCAATCTCGATTTTTACTAACCTGTCAACACAGAATATTTTTTATAGAAACTCATCTGCCATTCCTCATCAAAAACTACCTTCTCCTGTGGCTATTCTGTCCCCTCTATTTGTGGCTAAGCTGCCTGCACAGATACGGAGAGCAGCAATTCTGTCTTATACGTTTGACTCTCTCAAAATCTAGCTCAATGTTTTGGTCATAATCGATGCTCCGTAAATAATTCTTGATGAGAATGAAAAAGGAGGAGAAAAAAAAGGAGTTAAAATATTCTCAGTTGTCATCTTGAACAGGAAGAATAATCACAAGTCATAAAGGGGCCCAAATGAAGGAGTAACTTTAAATGGTTTTCCTCTTGTGATTTCAGGTAAGGATGCCCAACACCCCTAATTAAACCCAGGTCTAAGTTTAGAAGGTTCCCTTTTGTCATTTAAAATTGGCTGTTCCTCAGCTTATATGGAGTTCTTCTTGACCTTCTTGTTGCTCATTCAGCTGAGGTTAGTGTAATACATTGAACTTTAATGGTGTTTACACTTGCTCAGCTAACAGCAACACATGACAACTGGATTTTTATTTAAGTGTTCTCTTGGATGGCATCCTAGTGAGATAAGATAGAGCAAAAGAAATAATGTCTGCAGGCACACATTACTAATGAGGGGTGAAGTTAATTGGTGTGTGAGCAATGGTAATCATTCCTTGCTTGCAGAACCATTCAGTGTCATTAACAAGATTCTAAATCCAATAGTGCCTTGTAATATTTCCTGTATTACCAAAATTCATAACTTCCTGTCAGAGTTGACAATCATTCTCGAGAAAGAATGATTTTGTCAAGTTAGGTAGTCAGGGATATTAAGCTATCTGAAGACTTTTCCACCTATAGGCATCTTTCTTCTGTTCCAAAAATACCTACGTGTGCCAAGCACAATGGTAAATGTTTTATCCACATTCCTGCACAAAGGAACCTTGAAAGGTAGACATCGCCTTCCATATTTCACAGGTTAGGAAGCTCAGAAAGGTTAAATAATTTGTCAAAGGTCACATGGCTATTCAGTGAGGGAGGTAGAAACTGAAACTAGCTCTTAGATTCTGAAGCCCACCCCCTTCTCAGGTACACACCTTATAGCTTGAACCTTTATCCTGCTCTCATGAAGCCAGGCCCAAACTCTCTCTCTCGTTTCACTTGAAACAACTTACCAAGTTTCCCCTATTTCTGGAGTGGGGAGTGGGGCTGAAGGGTATACTGACAGGTGGAAATCTGATGTCTCTCAAAACTCCCCCATGTCTATGATTTAACACTTTGTAAAGATTTTATTTATTGTTGTTATTAGTATCATCATCAATATTACACTAAATCACAAGGCACCATGTTGGCAGCTGTCTCTGAACTCATAGGTTGAGAAAGAACTCCTTGTGAGGTTAAAGTAAGTTGCACAGACTCTTACCGTCAGATGGCGACTGATATTCATCCCCACCCAATTGTTTCTGCTTGACTATTGACCCCCAAGTCACCTTGTTAATTGGCATTAGGAGTGACTTATTCTGGCCTTGATATGGTGATTGCACTTGATGAAGGAACTTACTGTAGGAACTTCTTCTTTTGTGATTATGAGAGCAACATTGCTGTTCCTGAAAGACCTGTTTTTCTTAATACCTTCCATTAAGCGATGAGCGGGCTGTTGACCCCTGCTCACAAAGAACTAACTTTTGCGTTTACTATGCTAATGACACCTCTGGGCTGTTCCCCATACCTTTTGCATATCAATGTTCTGGAGAATCTTTACTGATCAAGGGATTTATCATCAGAATGCCACTCCTGTGCCGTCCCCAAAACATTAAATCATAAAATAGAGTCTCAGACAGTGTGGAGAGGCCTGGCTGGTGACCAGAAAGAATCTTGCACCTCTCTCATCCCTCCCTTGCTGACACCGTCCATCCTTCAGGGACCCCTGGACCCAGCTGGAGCTGGACTCCAGCATCACCACTATATTTTTCAAAGCTGGACTAAATTAAGGAGATGAAACTGAGCTCTCCACTGAATCAAACTAACTCTGTAGGGCCTGACAAGTTAGTGCTCTAAAGAAATAAATAAAACAATTTCTAAACAAAATAAGTCAAAGGATGCCTCCATCTCAACTTATATGAAAGGAAGTTGAGACCTGGGTTTGAAGGAAAAGTGCTACATATGGCAGAAATCTCAATCCATGAAAATAGTTAGCACTTGCTATCATTGCACTTTCCAAAATATCCCATAGGCTAAACTGAGATACAGAAATATAGAAAAGATGTAAAAAACTAAATAAACAAAAACCTCATGATCTCATCACCCAGGGACACTCTCTATTAGTAGTTTGTATGATTTCTTTCTTCCTATCTATCTTCTATGTAGTTTTGATGTAGCTGATTTCATGTCATAAATACAGCTTTTAATTCCTGAGGAAATTTGGGGAACCCCATGGGAGCTCAGTTCTAACCTTAGCATATTAAAATAATAAACGTTGGCCCCAATTTCTTCTGAAGGGTTGACTCGGAAAACCTATCAGCTTAAACTCATTGATTTAAAGGAATTGACCCAAAGGAACCTAAATTTATTCAGATATTACTGTTATATAATTCCTTCAGGTCTGCTGAACTATATAACTTCATAAATTTCCCTAATGACGGGCAAACTCCAGTGAGGATTACAGAATTCTGCAAAGTCAGGAGTAAGCAAAGAGGAAATTAAAAATTGTGAGAAAAAGACATTAAACAGACTTTGTTCACTTGTTTTAATTAGTATAGCTGAATTTTAATTATCACAATTCTTCGCCAGACACTAGTAAACGTGCTCAAACCATCTTGGAAAATTAACAAAGCTTTAATAGTACTAGGTCTTGTTTAATTTTATTCTATTCTGCATTTGCAAAACAAAAAGCAACTTAAGCAAGAAAGTAGGGCATTTGGGGCAAGCAAGTAAATTAGAAGTTTTGCATCGCTTAAGTAATTCATTCAATTATAATCTCCATGAAGGCAAGGATGTTTCTACCTCATTTATTGTCATAGATGTGGCATCTAGCATAGTGAGGGAGGGAGTGTAAAAATGAGTGAATGATTATATGTCTGGGCCCCTCAAAAGGGCTGTAAAATTCCCAAAGGGAGAAATCGTAACTTAATTCTTCTTCATACACAAAACATCAGTAGACGGTTGAGTAACTAGGAATCAGTCAATAGATACCCCTTCGCAAATACATTTTCTAGAAAGGAATAGCTTTCACCATCCCCCAATGAGACAGAACAGTCTAGACTCTAAACGCACAACACAAGCCAGGTAAATTAGTGTGATCCAGGAGGTACAAAATTCTGCTGCTTCTCCTCTCCTGAGGTTAACAACAGGGACTATTAATGCAAAGAGAGTCAGATCTGTACTCCCTGAGCCACCCAGGTGTTTCCACCACTTCTTCTTAAGTATATTTGAGTAGGTTTCTGTTATGGGCATTATTTTACCTAAAGATATGAAAGCTTGGCGGGAGGGGGCGCCAGGGTGGCTCAGTTGGTTAAGTGGCCGACTTCAGCTCAGGTCATGATCTCATGGTTGTGGGTTTGAGCCTTGCATCAGGCTCTGTGCTGACAACTCACCTGCTTCGGATTCTGTGTCTCCCTCTCTCTGCCCCTCCCCGGCTCATGCTCTGTCTCTCTCTGTCTCAAAAAAATGAACAAATGTTTAAAAAAATTTTTTTAATAAAAAAAGAAAGCTTGGGGGGATGAGGTGGAAAGCTGCCTTATGTAAGAGGGTCTCCTGATTCCAGCACTAGACCATCCAACTCCTGATTCATTTCATTTCAGCTCTCATGGACCACCATCACTCTAGATCCTGGATCACGCTATGTGCCCAATGCCTCAATTTTACCATCACTTGAAACTTCATATGTTCGATTAGTTTGCCCCCATCCCTTGGCTGAATTTGCTGCTGGATTTGCTCTGCCACGCATGAGTTTCAGATCCCAACCACACTCTGGTCTCTAACATCTCCCTGAGCTACCACTTACAGCTGTGGCTGTCCCCTTTCTACCTGCTTACCTACCACCATCTGCCTCTCTCAATCACCTCTTGTTCAGAGCCACAAACCACAGACATTAGGTTCTCCACAGAAGTGAATTTACATTCCTGAAAATGAAAGACTGAACCATTATGAAAGCAACACACACACACACACACACACACACACACACACACACTCAAACTATATACAATACAGAAAACTACTAAATAGGATATAAAGCTTCCTTCTAATCAATCAGATGCCCATGACACAATCACTAGCATCAACTTACTACACATTCTTGTGCATTCCTTCCTAATTCAATGTCCAAGTTTTAGCAGAAGAATTTTGTTTCATCTGTGTTATCCATCAATTTGTATTGAGAGTCATAAGAAAAAACCTTAGTGTTATGAGCACATGATGTCATCAGTAAATAGCTCTTGGCACTAATTATGGAGTAAATCAGTTGCCAGGAACGAGGGTTTGAAGGATTCTGTCACAATTCCACACCTGTTTGTTTCCCTGGTTGAATGCTTTGACTTCAGTTACATTTTCATTTAGAATGTTTATTGTGACATACGAAGAATGTAAGAGAAATGTAAGTAAGAACGGTTTGGTGTAATGGTTCAAATCAAGTTTTGCTTTGCTCCAGTCAATTTTTTTCAGCCTACTGTGCTTCCTTCCACAATGCAAATTTGATTCTTTCTATAACCTACTTGAATTACAGGCCTTGGCTTCTGTAAGTCAAGTGTTGTATGGATTTTAACCTTATAACCCTGGGTATGTCTGAAGTCAGATTAGTCTTTATGGTACAAAAACAAAAACAAACAAAAACAAAAAAAGACTTAAGAGAATCTGTTCTATCCAAGTGCTTGCATTTCATCAGCAAGGGTGAATTTTACATTTATGTGTGAATACCCATAAGTCTTAACAGAAGTCGGACATCACCAATAGTCTTATTTTACTTGTGCATATGCATCTCTAATCAAACTTAAAATGTTGTTATATTGATAATTAACTCTAAATACATAACGGGAGATAGAAACATTATTAACAGGTATAGGTGTTAGTCTCTCTTGCTAGGGAGCAAAGAATGGCATCCAGTCTTCTATGTATATATCTAGATGTCTAGGGTTGTGTCAGGGGATGTGTTACACACGTATATATACTATGTATAACATTCCAGGAAAATAAATAGCCCCCCATCTAAAATCAATGTATATTAGGAGATTTGGGGTGTAATCAACTAACCATCCTCTTTCAAAGAATCACTGCGGGATATAAAATAAAAGCACAAAGCTGTACCATTTTGCCTTTTCCTTTCAGGGACTAAATTTGCATTATCCTTCTGCCATATGTTCAGGTAGCTTTCAATGGTACCTCATGCAGCTGTGTCATTGAATTCCCCAACCTTAATGAATAAACTAATTACAGTCTGAAATGAACTCTTGCAGACTAGCTATCTCCTGCCATAGATCAAGAAGAGAACTTTCTTCCCACAACCATCTACTGATTTGCATGAGCCATAAAAAGTGCACCAGACCATCCTTCCCTACTCCAGCTGGGCAACCAGAGCCGCATCAATAGGACAATATGCCATCGTTATTAATTCTTCATAGAGCAAGTTCACAGCAGTAAATTTGCCACCGCCATGATTCTCAAGTACAAATGCAACTAGGACACTACTGATTAACTTGAGTTAGATGGCAGTGCTGCTATAATTGTTAGTTTCACTACATTAAATTTTACAATTGAGCACAGTATTCATTTGGGTCCTGGAGTCATTTGTTTATGAATCTTTCCCAAAGAAAAGTCAAAATAAAGGTTTGACCATTTGAAGAATTTTAGAGTAGGAAGAGTCACTTTATCAAACAAAATATGGCTGAATTGATGGCAAAAATGACCAAGACAACAAGGTGAAGAGAGAGGGGCAGGAGGTGTAAGTCAGCCTTCATTCTCTGAATTCAACATTTATCCTCTGCTCTGAATTCAACATCTATCCTGCCCCTCAGATAAGGATCCTGCTGTATCTGCTAATTATAACACTAGGTTGGATTCCAATTACATGGTTCTCGGATGAGTATAACCTTATGGCAGCTTTGTTGCCAAGTTAACTCTTTCTCACTAGCAGCAAGAAACAAAATTTTAAGAGACTGACCACAGAGCACCCCAGGCTCTTTGGCTTTTTTCTCCTCCCACACGCCTGCAAATGTTCCCACTGGAGTTGTAGAATTCCAGAGTGAGACGTGGGATAACCTATCATGAAAGTGAAAGTTAGGAAGCCTAAACTTCCAGTCCCAGTTTTGTGCATTCTGGCTCTGGGACTCAGACTCAAAGAGTTTCTACTTCCTCTTCCGCCATGCAAGGTGGAATGACAGTCCACTAGAACATGTATAGGAGTGGATGTGCCTTGAGGCCTACATGCATTTAAGATGCCAGTGGGATCATTTTTACATGACCCTTTCTACCTAGGTCAGACCTCTGTTGTTTATTCTATTCACAGTATTTTCAGCTGCTCTCATCCAGATCATTATCATCATCAAAAAGTGATGTTTAGAATATACTTCAGAGTTCCTTTCAAGAGCTAAAGCATGTTCTCCTGTGGTACGTTCCAAACTCACAAAAGCACAAGATTGTAAGGTAACTCAAGAGATCAGAAAGTCTTTGCAACAAATAAGATTAAATTTAAACCATCCTGATCAAAAAATGTCCCTCACATTTTTCCTTAAAAGAATTAAAGTCGTAAAGTAGGGCAAGAGACAGAGTATCCTAATAATGATATAACTCTGAAAAGTAGGATTACTATTGTAAAAACCTGTATTTATATAGGATGGCACAGGGGCATCTCAATGGCCCAGTCAGTTAAGTGTCTGACTTCCGCTCAGGTTATGATCTCATGATTCGTGAGTTCGAGCCCTGCATTGGGCTTTATGCTGACAGCTCAGAGAGTGGAGCCCACTTCAGATTCTGTCTCCTTCTCTCTCTGTCCCACTCATGCTCTGTCTCTGTCTTTCAAAAATAAAAAGCAAATTAAAAGACATTTATATAGGATGGAACAGTTTGATATTTTTTCACATGTAGTTTTTCCCTACATTATGTAATCCATCTGTATATACTAATATCATGTGATGAAATGAACAGCTGCCTAGTTTCATATAGTGCTTTTATTTTATTGATAACATAAGTCCAGATCTTTTCCTTCCATACTTATGCTATTTGTTTTCCTTTCCAGGTGTGTAATACCTTGAAATATACATTCCTGATCTGCCTTCCATTTGCTTTTCATTTTTTTCTCCAATTTTATTTCCCCTTTGACAAAATAAACTTTACAAGCTAATGTAGTCTAACCAAGACTCAGGCAGCTCTGGATTAAGCATGTGGTTAATCTGCCTAGTACCAGGCTAGGCTACATCCTCTTGCAGACCCTAGGAACATTCAAGGACTTACACACAGGTGTATAGCTGTTCATCTTTATGGTATAATATATAAATCCAGCAGAGGTCCTCTGGTGATTTATGACAACCTGCTGTCTTCTCCCAAAAGAAAAAAACAAATCAATATTCAACACGAATGGCCTAAAGAAACACCATCTCTATCAGGAAGTGTGCAGCTTCCTTCCTCAGATCTTATGAGTTAGCATCTCTCACCATGCCCTACCCCATCCGAAAAAAGGGCCCATACTTGTATTAGCCAGGTCCCAGCAGGAAGTTGATGTCATGTTCATAAGGGCCATTAGGATACTGTTGACAAGGATGTGGGCAAGCTTAAGGTTTAGGAAAAACAGTAAGGGATGGAACCATACACTGGAGCCAATAACATGGGGGGAGTAGTTTGAGAAGGAAGAGGTTACCACCCAGGGCCTAACAAGGCAAGGATAAGGCAGGAGGTTGTCAGAACCCAGGGAGAAGAGCTCTGGGAAGGTCCATGCCTGACTTCAGAGCTATGCCTTTCAAGAGAGGGAAGCCCCCAACCAATAGTGGCCCAGCAGGGAGGAAGCAGGACTCCCCAATCCTCCCTCTCTCTGACATCCTGTTTGTTCCCCTCATTGGGCAAACCCAACCAAGAAGCCAGAAGGCAAGGAGATCTCCTTATGGCAGTACTTGCAGGTCATCTTCCTGGGCCTGGAGGAGAACAAAGAGAGGATCTGGAAGATCCATCAAAATAGATTAGCCAAGTGAATTCCATCAACACTGTGGAGTGCATCTCCTCTGATGTCGCTGAGAAATAGCTAAAGTCCTTATACCTTGAAGTATTCTGCATTGGTATTGGACCATAATATTTCTCATATAAATTTTTTTCTTGTTTTATGCACAATAATTCAGAATTTTGGAAGCTGGAGTGTCATGTAAATAAAATGGACTCTTAGAGAATATCAGCTTGAAGGCAACTCAGAGTATTTGAATTAAGTTCTGTGGCAAACACCACATCCAAACCACCACAGAGCAGAGGTGGTCAATGTTGCTTTCATAAATGGCTCATAAAAGCTGAAGGCTTTTTAAAGGAAATAAAAATGTCCCAGTTGTGCAGTCCAATGGCATCGTCTTTTTGGACATACGATTTAACCCAATTGAGGAACCCATTGTTCCCCCATATGATCTCATGCCATGGTTTTCAGAACGTTGCCATTTCTTGCTTCTCCTTGCTCTGTGACTGCTCTTCTCATTCTCTTTTTCTGTCTTCTCTCATCCTAACCCCAAACTAAGTGTAAGTGTCCCCAGGACCTGAGACCTTGTCTCATTTTGTCTTCATACTCTCCTGAGCAAACTCACCCACTCCCAGGACCCACCTGCATGTCCATGCCACAGCTGTCCTTCCTAAATGTATGACTCAGCCTTTCCTCTCCAGTCTGTCTCACTGCTACTAGAGTTATGTTTTTAAAACACATCTCTGTTCATGTCACTTCTTGACTTTAAAATCTTCAGTGGCTTCCAGTTGTCCAGGATAAGTTTTCTGAATATAGCATTGAAGTCCTTGTGGCCATACCCCACTACCCAATTGTCATCCACTATTAGGCAGACCACATGCACCCTACCTTTAAAAAGTTATTCCACCATGCACTTCCACATAACTTTGCCTTTTCTCATGTTGTTTCATTCCCACCAATAGTTTCTTTCCCTGATGAACTCTTATTCATCCTTCAAAGATCAATTCAAATGTTCTCTACTCTAAGATGCTTTCCCCAAACTTCCTAAGAGATTGAGCAGCTCATAGTCCAACAAAGCTACTATTGTACAGTAATAGGATTAGCTTTTTACATTCCATCTCATCTACTGGGTTGTGAACTCTTTTAGGGGCAAAACCATGTCTCCTTACTCTTTGATGCAATGCTGAACATAGAGTAAATTAAAAGTACATTTTTGCTAACTTACATATTCTCACTATTATAGATAGGAAGTATTACTTCTAGAAAGAAGAACATTCTTGAACAATGAAAGCATGAGTAGATATAGGAAAGAATTGACCTAAGATGTGCAAACTCAGTACTCATCAGTTAAGCACGGATTTTAGGTAGAATTAGCATGAAGGTTAAGAACATGGGCTCTGACTCTAGATAACTCAGGTTTAGGTTTGATAGACACAGAACATTTATTTACATTTGAATTTCAGATTAACAATGAATAATTTTAGTGTAATTATGTCCCAATATTTCAAAAAGAAAGCAATTATGGCATGGGTGTCGTGTGTGTGTGTGTGTGTGTGTGTGTGTGTTTCCCTCTGAATCTGGAGATTCTACGATCTTGGTTTTGTGACTTCCTGGCCTTGTGACCTCAGACAAATTAATTAACCTCTCTGTTCTTTGGTTTCTCATTTTTAAATTGGGATAATAAAAATCTACCTCATAGAGTTGTTGGGCGGATTGAGTTCATACATACATCAAACAGTTAGATCACTGACTGTCACATAATAAGTCCTCAGTATTAACTATTTACTATATAATGGCCACTGTTATTATTATTAAAAGTTTCATCCTCATTTTAATGCTTATATCATTAAAATAGGTTTTATGCCCATCTTAATGCTCATCAATAATACTGAATGTTAGAAATGCCTTTCTTCTTCATTATTAACAAAAAAGACACATGCCTATGTACAGGACCATCCTATTGCTAATTCATTTTGCCACCAAAATGGCCCAAATTGAAAAAAAGAAAAAAGAAAGTAACTATGTGAGGTGATCGACATGTTAATTAGCTTGCTTGCAACAATCATTTCATGAAGTATATGTATATTAAATTATCACATTGCATACCATTAAAAAATCACATTGTACAACCTAAATATATATAATTTTTGTCAATATAATACTTCAATAAAGGTGAAAAAATAAAGCTGGTTATAAATAAATGTAACTTAATTTATTTTTTTATTTTTTTAATATTTTATTTATTTTTGAGAAAGAGAGATAGAGACAGCATGAGCAAGGGAGGGTCAGAGACAGAGGGAGACACAGAATCTGAAGACAGGCCCCAGGCTCTGAGCAAGCTGTCAGCACAGAGCCCGAAGCGGGGCTTGAACCCACAAACCGTGAGATCATGACCTCAGCCGAAGTCGGACACTTAACTGACTGAGCCACCCAGGTGCCCCTAAATTAATTTTAAAAATGGCTTAAGTCTAACTGCAACTAAGAAATACCCTAAAAATTTCCATTTAAACAGAGAGATGCTAGCTGAGGTCAATAATTACTAATAACACAAGTCAGGCAGTTCTGTCTGAAATAATCTTACATGTTTATAGCACAACTCATTTTTTCACATCTCTGAAAAATGTCAAAAATTAACCAGTGAGAAATTCAACTCTATACAATATAGAATACTATTTTAATGATAGAAAAAAAAGAACAAATGATAGAAAGATCATGTTCTAATGTCAGGGAATGAAAATCTCATGTTCAGTCATGAAAAAGAAAAAGAACTTTAAAAACCATTCATTTTCACCCATATGTAAATCTATCATTACATTACCAAATGTAATGTTGCTCCATTACGGCAACACGTTAGAATTAGTATGCTAGACTTCAACCCCATCTTAATGGTGATTACTAACAATCATATTATAGAATTATCAGCCAAGCATAATACTGTACAGACTGTTAGAGCATGTGTATATTTCGACATCATCCTTATTGTTTTGCCATTGCTTATCCAGTAAGAGCCCAAGTCTCCTTCACAAAAAGCACAACCAAGTGAAGAGAGAAATACACCAAGTAAGAAATGGCTCTACAAGCTCATATGAATATGCTCCAGTGGGAAATACTGTCTCATGTATTACTATTAAAAACATGCACACACACAGACACACACACACAAAGAGAGAGAGAGAGAGAGGCACGTCTCAAAGCAATAAAGGGCCTGCAGAGAAGGGAGGTAAAAAATGCTTGCTGAGCAATCATTACCAAATGGCAGGGGGGGTGGGGGGGTGGGGGGGGAGGCCTGAAATCAACAAAGGACCAGTCACGGGAAATTTATAAGTTAATATCGGTCACACCTGCAAATTACTACAGTGAGACCCCTGACCAAATCCAGAATACCATGTAAGTGGATTTGGTGAGATATTTATATATCCCTTGGAGTTACTGAAATGCTCTGAATCTAAATTTGTCAGTTATCCCAATTAAATGCAGGGAAGTAATATCTACAGCAGTGCAGATGAAGCAGATCTAACTATACCATTCGAGAACAGGGTTGCTCATAGGAATCTGTAATGCAGTCATTCACACAGCCTCTGACTCAGGCTGTAAATTTACTGTTTGTATTTAATGGCCAATCAGGATTTTTTTTCTCCTTGCTTAAAAATTAGAAGACTCTCAGATGCCTTCGAAAACCCCAAACACAAAACAGTCCACTGGCATCTTCTGTGAGTTTAGCAAAGTATGTATTTCAAGCTGTTAGCCAAAATAACCCCATTTGAGTGACAATTTACACACATGTCACAGCATTTCATCTTCCTTGTTTTCATGGAAAAGGTCAAAGCCATCAAGGCGACATGCTTAGCCAGAGTCAGGGAGAGTCATCATTTCACAGCCGTGAAGTGGAACTCACACAGCAAATGAGGCTAATCATTCAGCAAGTACAAGGAAAAGAGATTATGAGATCATAATTTCCTCACCAATTGAGAATCACTGTGCATAAAAATAGAAATTAATAGGAAAAAAATTCAGAATACTTACCAAGAAAATAAGAGCACTAAATAAAATGATCTCTCATCTGGGAAATGACTTTCCATTTTGAGCAAAACAGAAAGCTCTCAGACATACAAAAGATACAATGGCAAGAAAGCACACGGTTCTGTAAACAGTTGGAGCCTGTTGCTTTATTCTCAAAATACAATTTTTGACACAGAATGCCCTGAGTGGCCCTGCAGAGGCCACTCACTTGGCATCAGTATCACTCTTTCTGGGACCAAGTAGGGGAACGATTCTGCTTTCATTTATTTGGCTACAAACAGGAATGGTCTATTCCCAAACATGTTAGCAAACGTGCTGTAAAGACTGATGAGGCTCACTAATGGGAGTGCACTGATGTGCACCTGCCTTTTAAAACCTTATAAAAATCCTGCTTAATGTTTTCTGGATGAGCATCTCCCAACAAAAAAGATTCTTTAATGATGTAGGAAGAAAAGATTCTTTCTCAGCTTTTATGTGTTCAGGAGAGCCCAGACAGAATTAATTTTTCCATGGAAGAAATATATAATAGACTTTAGGAAAAGTCCAGTTAATCCCAAAATTGTATTCTAAGGAGGATGAATTCTTTTAAAGAAAAGACTAGGTGGCCCTTTTGCTCAGCCAAGCACCTCGGTTGGTATTGAGTATGCAAAAGCTGCCTTGCGGTGTGAGTTTGGGAGTGGGGGCTCGAGAGTGTTGACATTTTGTGAATGAAAGAGTGAGAAGAATTTGGAGTTCCTGAGAGCAAGTGTGGAGAGATGGCTGAGACAAAGCAGGCAGAGAAGCCAGCAAGACAGACAGAGGCTGGGATACAATAGGAAGTGGCTTGACCAGAAAGACATCCCCTTGTGATGGTGTAGCCAAAGCCCCTTTAAGGACAGGAATATTTAACCCATGAGTGTAGGTTATATTCTGCGACATGTGACGTGGGAAGCTGACTCCTGCCTTTGGTTCCACAATCCTCCATGAAGATTCTGACTAATGAAACTCTTGGTGGCTGCAAGGATCAAGAAGAAAGGGCCCACCCTACCGGACAGAGATAAATGACCATTCCAAGAAGCAGAACAGAAAAGGGATTCTCCCAGAAGTAACCCTGGGAGCCAAGTCCCCCAGGGTTTGCAGGAATCTTGGGAATGGCATTGGACACTCTAGAGGATCGCTCCAGGGTTTGAGCCCTCATATCCAAATCTCCAAGAGCAGAGTAACCAGCTGATGTCTGGATACAAATGCTTCAACTATTCTTGTCCCTTCACCTTCTAGTTGGATAACCCAGTTCTGTGCTTTAACTCAGGCAGGAGTGCTGTCTTTGTATCGTCTCCACTCCACACCTTAGAACTTAATTCAGCTGAATACTCTGAGCCATAATCTACTCACTACTTGTTAGCTCGACACTTAAAAAAATTTTATTTTAATGTCTATTTAATTTTTAGAGAGGCAGAGACAGAGGCAAGCGAGAGAGGGGTAGAGAGAGAGAGGGAGACACAGAATCTGAAGCAGGCTCCAGGCTCTGAGCTGTCAGCACAGAGCCCGATTCGGGGCTCAAACTCATGAACTGTGAGATCATGATCTGAGCCGAAGTTGGATACTTAACCAACTAAGCCACTCAGGTGCTCCTTGACACTTTTTTTTTATGTTTATTCTTTTTTGAGAGACAGAGTGTGAGCAGGGGAGGGGCAAAGAGAGGGGGGACAGAAGATCTGAAGTGGGCTCTGCGCTGACAGCATCGGGCCGGACACAGGGCTCCAACTGACAAATTGTGAGATCATGACCTGAGCCGAAGTCGGACACTCAGCCAACTGAGCCACCCAGGTGCCCCTAGCTTGACACTTCTACAATATGAATGTTACACAGACCACCGATTTCACACACATGCCAGCTCCAATGTCCCCACACACTAAATTTCAAAGCTACACTTTGAAGCCAACTAGTTGGAAGTGGGAGTACATTTTTCCCATAAAAGTAATGTTATGAATCAAACGTTCCCAAACTTTAATGCACAAAGGAATCACAGAGGAGGCTTGTTAAAAATACATCCCTGAGCTCCACCACCAGAGATTCTGACTCTGGGATGGAATCCAACAAGCAACACATTTATTAAATACCAGGTGATCCTGATGCAACCACATTTTGGAAAATATCACTATTAGTAGATTTTCATGATACTCCCACAAAAGCTAACTTAACCCAGAATATAACTAAAACAGGAGGAACAATAATTTTCAGCTTTAAATTATCCCTCCTCCTAATCTCAGATCCTTAGGCTGAGAGCCCAACAGCTCTGAGCATCCAAGAGGAGGCAGCTTCTTAGTAGGGGCTAAGTGGAGCGAGACTGCAGCAACTGTCATGTAGAGGGATTGCCCATAATTCACATCCCCCCCAAACTTGCCACCCCATACAGAATTCTAATTAAGATCCTAGTGGCTTAAAAGAATGAAGGTAGCTCCTTAACTTACTTCACGTATAGCCAAGTAATAAAATTGAGAAGAAAATCTAGCTCCAATAATTTCTGTGTGGCAATAAAATTTCCAGAAGAGTACAGCGTATTTGTAGTTTTTTTTTCTCATGGAAATTCATTGAAATTACAGAATTTCAAGTAATTTCTTTTTAAAATTTTTTTTACATTTATTTATTTCTGAGAGACAGAGGGTGAGGGGGGAGGGGCAGAGAGAGAAGGAGACACAGAATCTGAAGCATGTTCCAGGCTCTGATCAAGCTGTCAGCACAGAGCCAGGCACAGGGCTGGAACCCAGGAGCCATGAGATCATGACCTGAGCCGAAGTTGGATGATTAACCTACAAAGTCACCCAGGTGCCTCGTCAAGTAATTTCAATTATAGAAGCCAAGCCCCCAAACAAAAACTGAACAGAATGTTGTTTTCCTTGTGAATAGGAAAATACACCAAAGAGCTTATAATAATATGCAGATCCTCTGCATCACAGTGTCCAAAGCGATAAAGAAAAATAATATAAAGGACAAGAATTGTTCTAAGTGGCTGACAGATTTCCAAGGTCTTTTGCATGAAGGCCTGACAGAATTTCAGTCCAGCTAAGATTGCTAACAGACACTAGACATGAACAGGCAATTTTTAACTTAAAAAAAGAAAATCCATCAAGCTTATAGCAGAGTAACTTCTAGACCTTGAATGACACAACATGACAATTTTATTGGCTGACCTTTCAAGAGAGAGAAGATCTAATTAGACACTCTGATGTGCAGGTTCTGAATTATGATGAGCAAGCAGGGGTCTCTAATCCCCCCAGTGTTGCAGCTAAACATTTGGGAGTAATATTGCTAATTAAAATGCAGCATTCCAACCTGAAAGCAGAGCTCCCTGCTCTAGTCCATACTGGAAGAGCCTGCTGTTTCTGCTACCTCTCCTCCACATGCTGCCCACCATTTCCCGCATTAAGGATTCCCTTTATTACAATTTTTAATGTATTTCTATAACAGATGTAACATGTTTACCTGGGTGCCTGGAGACTGACGCTCTTCAGGTGGGTAATCATTTGAATGAGGAAAGTCAAGAAATCACTATAATCGCCACCTCACCTCTTGTACAAAACCAATTCCATGTGGATTAAAGATTTAAGGCTAAAAAGTAAATCCACAACATAGGTAAGAGAACGAATGAGCATGCTGGCCACAGAGTTTAGAATCATAAAAACCTGGCAAAATTTTTTCTAAGCCTGAGTATCCAACAGTAAGAGGATACACAAACATAAATGATGGATTATTCATGCAGCGGAATCACAGGTACCTACCAGAGAAGCTCTTTAAAAGAAGGAGGTGGAATTCAACACTCTGTCATAGAAAGATGTCTATGACATTGATAAGTGGAAAAGGAAATTAGAGTAAAGTATGTGTTAAAAAAAGAAAATGTGTGAGTGCATGCATAAAAGAAGTTCTGGGTAGCGGGGGGCAGGGGCAGAAATAAAGAAATCCTGGGGGAAAATGCACAAGCTGTTAACATTTGTTCTATCTAAGGGCAACACAGAGCACCATCTCTTTGTATACATGACGCCTTTCAGTATAGCTTGAATTTGTGCTACAGCAAGAAATTGCAATGGAGTCACACCATGAAAAACACTTAAATTGGTAAATTCCACCCTGCCCAGAGTGAAAAGAGGGAGAGAAAAGATTGTTTGAGCTGTGCAATTGTGGTTAAATGTGTAAAGCAAAGCAATTAAGGGCAAGATCACAAGAGCCAGACTGCCTAACTTCAGATCCCAGCTCTGCCCCTCTCTACCTGTGCAAGTCGCCTGACCTCCCTGCGCCTGTTTAACTTTTTAAAAAATTGGTATAATGGAAACCACATTTTCCCTTAGTCCACTTCAGTTTTAACCTCTCAGAGAGTGAATAACTTACTGGATTTCACAGGCTTGGAGTATTTAAAGATCTATATTTCTGATACATCATGGTCTCTAAACACAAGCTAACTACTTTTAGCACTCAAAGAAATAATGGTTTGTTTCAATGCCAGTGGGAAAACCAGCTGTGTCTGATTAATCAAAAGATAGTATATCAATCTTCAGTGTAGCATGCAAATGTGCCCATGTATACGTAGTCTAGGAGAAATTCAAGGGTGACTGGGTATTTTCAAATTGTTTTACATGCCGGCTTCAGAATTGAACCACAGTATAGAACACAAATACTTTTTTTAAAAATAGGCTTCACACCAGGCGCAGAGCCCAAAGCAGGGCTTGAACTCATGACCCTGAGATCAAGACCTAAACTGAGACTAAGAGTCGGATGCTTAACTGACTGAGCCACCCAGGTGCCCTGAATGCAATTAATTTTTAAAATTCAAGAAGCAATACACTCCCCCAAGTTTGGCAATATTATAAATGCAATAATTATATAAAGACCACCAGACCTTTCTGTGCCTAAATCGACCTCTTCTTAACATTTCTCTTGTACATTTTTAGGTTACAAGTGTCTCTGACTCTTCTTCTATCTTGAACCATTTTGTACTTCATCTTGGTTTAAAAAGGAAGGATGCTTGGGGAGAAAGAAAAAAAAAACGCAGTTGTAATCTCTGAAATAGAGCATCCCAGCCTTGGTCTATTAGCCTTGTGGCCTGGGAAGCAGCATTCCTGGTACAGATAACAGGGCCCACCACCAGGCACTGACATCCTGGGCACCGGTATTGGCTGGCATCAACAACAGAGGTACTAGCTTCAGCAGTGTCTTCAGTGGACATGAGCCACTTAAGACATAGGAGCCACTCACAGGCCAAGCAGCAAAAGGAACATTACCACAGTGAGCCACTGCAGTTGCCACCAGATGGGAAGGGTACCATCTTGTAGCATCAGAGTAAATACAGCAGGATAAATGAAAAAAACCTAGTACTTGGAGCATAATTTGAAATTCCCTGGGGATTCTTCAGAGCTATCAGAACAAGGCTTGAATTCCCCTTGGGAATATTGGATACATGAAAGTGTGGAATGCTAAATTTGGCAATGAACTTGGATCTAGGACTTGAAAGAGTCCCCAGTATGCTCTATATGAAAACAGTGGGGAAAGGAATCCTGATTATTTTGGTGATTGCCCCAGCCAGTGGAAAAAATACCCATTTTGTAGGAGACTTACACACTATGGAGGTGTTTGCAAATCTGGGGATTCTTGAGAATCTCTGGGAATGATCCTCAGAAATGTTAAGTGTCCTCTGTAGCTCAGAGAACCTTGGCGTCCAAGCCTTTGGTCATCCAACAAATACTTATGCCAGAAATTGTAAAACTCTATGAAGAGATACTGGAAGTTCCCTTTGGGACATCAGGGAGAACCTGGATAAGGAGATGCCCTAATGAAGGAATGCTGGGACTGCAAAAGCACCCCATCACGCTGCCTGGTCAGCACATCCAGATTGAATACAAACTTCAGTGAACTTCGATCTTCAGCCTCAACCACAACCTTCCTCCAGACCCTCAAAGTATGCATTTTTAAAATTTTTCTATGTGGCAAAGCCCTTGTAAGGACATAAGCAAGCTTTTATTTTGAGTTTTATTTTTTGGTATTATTTTGAGTTTTACTGAATTGCTGAGGTAAGAGAGAACACACAAATTCTGAAACAGTGTCTCAGGGAAAGTCCATTTTTCATGGCTTACAGATTGGGCTCAGAGTTCTTAGATAAGGTATGAAAAGCAGGTGCATTTTTGGATTCCCGGATTTCTTAAGTAGGGGGGTCAATAAGGAAAAATTCTAAGAGGCAAGGCATTCTGAGGTTGTCACTAACAGAAATGGCGAGTTAGTTGTTCTATTTCTTACTTGTAATAATAATAATAACAACAACAACAGCAACAACATAAAGTCTGTGCATTGTAGATGAGAACTAGAACAGTCAGTCCCAACCATTATTCTACACTGCATCTCTCATCTTAGATTTTAAGCATCCAGAAGACAGATCTCACCCTCTTTCTTTGTAAATTTAGTTTGCAATGAATGTAGTTAGGATCAGCCCTGCCAAAGTCTCTTTACTCAACTGAAGACATCATTCATCTCTGCAGGGATCTTTCAAAGGATAAGGCAAGAAATTCTAGACTAAGTTACTTCTTTAGGGTTCATCTAGCTTTAGGGATCTGTAGTAAAACATGGTACAACTTACAGCTGTGCTACATGCGCATAAAATGAAGAGCCTCCCCTGCAGACTTAATAGAGAAGGCAATTGTGGGAACCAAGAATGGAGACTCTGAATTTACTGCGGTTCTGAAAAGCAGAGGGGGAAAAGGTGGAGAAGCAAGTGACAGTCCACACTGATATGGAGACCCAAGGTGCTTGCCCATTGTCAACACGGACTCTTCCTTCTACAACCACCCAGGCAGGGACCCCTTGTCTTGCACAGATCTCAACTTATATGTTACTTGTTCAGGATGTTTTCTCCATTTCTTTTTTCCTTACAGTTTTAGTGAATCTATTTCTTCCATATTAAAATATTTTGGAAGTAGCAGGATATGGGGCTTGATCTTGGGACATCTAGACCATGGGATTTGTTTAATTTTTTTTAATGAAATATTAAAAGAACTTCATAAAACCCTATCCCATTCAACTGGATCTTAAATCCAAGACAAGAATTTTTCTAAATCAATAAGTAGTGGATTGCTTATCCAATGTGTAAAGAGAAAAATGTAATGATCTGTTTCCCTGGCTCGCCACCCCAAGAAAGGCATCTGTCTCCATGATGAGGTGAGGACAGAAGTCCCAGCAGGAGTAAAGAATTAAACACTCAGCCAATTCTAAGTCATTTAAAAAGAAAACGGGCTATGTTTTTAATGCTTCTGTGTTAATCACTCTTCAAGGTTGGAGAGATGGAAGCAGTACCATAGGCTTACCCTTTAATATCTCAGGGCTTAAAGCTCATAAAAACCAATGGACTAGACGCCACACAGTACCGTTAAGAAAATGCTTACTATACTTGAAAGAGGGGAAAATATGTACATATGCCAATGTACCAATATCTTTGCTTCTGGAGTCACAAAAACTCAGATGGTTTCAGTAACTGCAACTCCATTTGACAAAAGTTTTGTATATTTTCCAAACACCTTTTTTTATCTTAAAGCATTTCCCCGGGTCATTCTTTAAATGCAGTAACATACATAACTCATTCTAATGGGACATGTTATACAATAAGCAGGTCCGACTAGAGACCAAAACAAATTAGGAGAGTCATTGGTACACTTTGCACTCCCACTGAACCTGCAAAAATTATTTAGCTTGTCCTTCCTTCTGAACCCTCTGCCAGCTTCAAAGCATTTAAAATAATCAATTAGCTAATCCTTGCAACACCTCTCTAGGCTTAGCCAGTGCTCGCATAACATTTTAGAGATATAGTTTAAAGCAGATAAAAACAAAACCTGGCTATCTTGTAAAGCACTTGGATTACCCAAGGATGCATAACACCTGAGCAGTCAGCAGCCAAGGCTCAGAGCTAAGATGCCCACTCTCGAGTAGATTTTCACTTCACCAGGGACCCCCTGTGTCTAGCACTGACCACTTGAATGAGATCCTTCTGAATATTCCACAGACTTGAGGTGAGAGCAGCAAGAACCATCCATGGTAAACAAAGTGTCAACATATAAGCAGCAACTTCCAGGCACGAGGGAAGGCGAGGTCCATGTAATTTGAAACTGGAAGATCAGCAGCACAAAGTGTAGAGGAACTAAAAACCCACCACTTTGCAACTGCTAAGGCTTCCCCAGTGAGAAAGTTATTCAGTGTAAATTGAGGGGAAATCAAAACACTGTATATATGCATATGTATGTATGTATGTATGTATTTAAACTAATATGATAATTAACATTTTTGAATGCTTATATTCTTATAACAATTCTGTGAAGTAGGTAATATATCCCCACTCCAAGTTAGCAAGTGATGGGAATGTATTTGATGGTTTGGGGTTAAATGGAAGATAATCATTAGACCAAATTACCTCTCAATAATATGGGTATTTATTACATAGTATCCTCTCCATCAGGGCCCAGGAAAGACACAGATGGCATACCTCAAGTGTAATAACTTGAGGAAAGTTAAACAAAGGGCGTGTACACGGGGGGGGGGGGGGGGGGGAGGGTGACAAGAGGAAGGAAACCTCAAGACACAATGCAGTTGGTTATTGGTGGTCCCTGTTAATATCCATAAGCCTGAAAGGGCAAAGAGGGCTGCTGGAATTTGGAAACAAAGAAGCAGTGTGGCAAGGGACAGTTTACAGAAAACATAAGACAGTCCAGAAACACAGACAATGCCCTGGATGCTAGAAAGAGAGGGGAGGGGCCATGGATGCACAGACCCAGCCTTCCTCCCCTCCCTCTAATCTCCACCAATACCTCCACTAGCCAAACCAACCAAGAGCCAGAGGATGAGGTAGCCTGCTGAAGTTGTCCCACTGCCAGGGCACAATACAAGGTAGAAAAAATGAACAAGTGGCTCTGAAAAAGGAAATAGATTGACCAAACATGAATTTAAAAGAGAATCAGTGTCATGAAATTTCTTCAAGAGTCACAAGAAGAGGCATAAAAATGTATATTATTCCAAAGGATAATGGTGGGAGGTAGGGAGAGGTAAAATTTAACTAAAAACACAATAAAAACTATACTTTAAGACTATTGAAAATTTAATATTCTATCCTTACATTTTTACTTTCTAATAAATTAAGAAGAATCAAATATGATTATAAGTGTGCTTGGCATTTTTCTTTGCTTGACCTGATGGTTTGATGACTTACAGAAAAAGCAAAGAACTGAATGAAATCATCCAGGGGGAAAAAATGGACTGAAAAAGCAGCCAATTTCTGTCAGTCCTTCTTCCCCATATGTTCTAGGGAATAGAAGGCTCAGGAAGTGCCCAAGCATGTGGCCTAAACTGCTCCCTTTTGGAGATGAACAAAACCATGCAAACTGAAGAAGGGAGCACATAGAGAGAAACAACAAGTAGAATATATCAACAAATGAACAGATGACAAAGTCCTTTTATTGAAATATCAGCCAAAGGTCTGCTATTCCTTGACTTCAGTCAATAGGTACCATATATTGAATAAATACCTACACTTACAAATTCTTCTTTAAGTTTCACTATGTTGAATTTCTGTGTAATGGGAATAACTACCCTTAAGAAGAAATGAACATTGAAACACAAAGAATTATAAAATAATATTTAAATCGAGAGTAAATACAGACACAGATACCAGTTCATTATTCCATCTAAGATAACTCTCAATATTCAGAGGCAGAGTCTGCTGCCTTGAGCATATGATGCCACCTGCATAGAAGGTAAAACTCAATTTAAAAGCAAACATGGGACGACCGTGACACTCTTCAGGGCTTTTTGGTTAATGATTGCATAAAAATTGAAAGGAAGTCAGTTCAATCCCATGGATTCTCCCTGTGATGTACCCCCTGGCCTAAAGGATACCTCACCTATGGCAGAACCTTGGCACCATCACCATACATGTCCACTAGTCATTACAGGAACAAGCCTGGCTGGATAACGATGTCCAGAGTTCCCTGATTCACCATCATAAACGAAAATACCTATACCCAAGTCAGTGTCTGGGTGGCTCAGTCGGTTGAGCATCTCACTCTTGATTCTGGCTCTGGTTATAATCCCAGGTTCATAGGATCGAGCACTGAGTTGGGCTCCATGCTGAGCATGGAGACTGCTTAAGATTCTCTCTCCCCCTTGCCTCTCTTCCCAGCTCCTGCACTCATTGTCTCTAAAAATAATAATAATAATAATAATAATAAAATAAAATATAATGGAGACCCTGTTCCACGGCTTTGCCTCACAGGCTGCAGACTTATCCTAAGGTATAACTGCTAGGGCAAGGAAGACCATCTCTGATGATCAGAGCTCACAAGGAACGTCCAAGTCCCTCACTTCACAGGGGAAAAGAAAACAGTGCCCTAAAGGACCAAAGTGTAAGGCATTCCACACCAGGGAGAAATTTGTAAATTTTTTTCTCTTTTGGCAGAACTTTACGTCTTTAAGGCCAAAACACTGTCCCTAGCACAATAGCTATGGTACATAAAGTAACGTAAATGGTCACTCAAGAAAGTAACAATACTTTCCGTAGACCTAGGCATAAAAAGAGAACTGTCATCATGAGTAATAGTGGGGCTGGAGCTGAGCTAGAAATGGAAATAAGTATGTGGCCAAAGGCAAAATCTGTATGAATATAGAAAGATAGAAATAAAATGGAGAGCAGCTAAGTTTAAGGGCTTGCATAGGTCCTTCACAGTTAAATGTCTATGATTTACTTTAAAATCTTCAGTAAAGACAATGGAACACAACAATGTGTTTGCTGGCTTACGCTTTACTCAAGGGGCAGTGAGCTGTCCTAATCAGAAACCCACAGTCTTGAGGTGAAAGTCCACACACCAGAGGGACTCTGCTACTTGCACTCAGGTATTCATATCTCAGTCCTCACCTGTGCTTTTGCTAATGAGTATAGAATTCAGAAATAGAGCTCCACTAGTGAAATTAGCATCTTAATCAGCACCATGGATGTAGAAACAGGCTCTCGCTGGGGAAGAGTGGTATTCTAGATAATGTGGCAGGGTTGCAAAATCTGCCGTATTTCCCACCCTTGTATGAACAGAATAAAAGAATGGATTGAGGCCTGCAAACCATGTGCTTTAAGATGAGGCTTCCTACCTAAATGCTTCTGTGCCCTTCCCCTACATCCACAGAAATGCAAACAGAAAGGGAGAAGGCTGCTAAGGAGAGAAAGACAACCACTTCAGGACAGAGATGATATAGATGCTTTGCTTTTTGAGGCAGAAGTGCTTACATAGGCAAACATCAATTTTTAAGCTCTTGAATTCATTTCTTTCAAACATACACTGTATAGAGAGACTCTTGGTTATCCTAAAGCCTACATTGTCCTTAAAAAACATCCACCCTCACCGCTTACCCCACACAGAAATATACCACCCAGCCACAAACATAAGATCCCCTGTTTATGCTATGATTTTCTTCTCTGCATTTCACTGGATAGTCTACTTTAAAATAACCAAAACTCATTCACTGTCCAATTTCATGTTAGTACATTGTAGCAATCTGTTGATAAATACCTGTCCTGCAGTGCTTCTAGATTAAAATTTTTAAACATACCTCTTGAGACTTTTAAACATTTCCATTTAAATAATTTTTCAAACCCCATTTTTAAGCACCTCCAACATATAGGGGTTAGTACAACACCTCACCTCAAATATCTTAATGAATTATTTTAAATTATTAAATTTTATGTCCACTTTTTATACAGTATGTCCATTTTTCATAAGCTCTCCCACTAACCACTTTTCCAACTCTATACTAAACAATGAGGAAGAACACACTACAAATCAATGGACAACAACATTGGTGACTACTGGGGTCCTGCAATATTAAATACCAAAGACGAAGCAGCCAATTGTGTGGACCCAACTGAGGTTTCTTTGCATAATCCTTTAATGAAATGAGACTGCTGAATTAGAAGAAGTTGAGCAAACCTGACCCAGATTCTTAAAGTAAGGGTAGTTGCCCTAGATGTCTGTCAGGATTGTGCATTAGAGTGTATTCTTAATCAGTGAGCAATCAAAACAAATATTTCACTCCGCTTCATAAATCCATGCCATGTGATTGCATCTGACACATCTAGGAGAAGATAATCCCTTACAGTTCACTTCCTCTTGTTTCTAAATGTAAGCTGCATTGACTTAAACAGGCCTGTCTTGTCTGCCCTGTGTTGGAAAGATATGTGAAGGGTTCAGAGAAACTGGTAAAACTGGAATCCCTAACTGATCATTGGAACCAGGACCAAGACTCCCAGGGTTGCAAGGGTTCTCCCAAATTAGCACAGGAAGAAATTAACATGGGATTCTTTTTAACAGATAAAAAGAGTATCAGTATGTATATTTCAATGTTGTTTATTTCAACATTGTTGGCAGTAGCAAAATAAGGAGAGGAACAAAAGGAAATACCTTCAATCTCCATCTATAGGGAGATGATTGAGTAAATTATCGTCCATTCTTTCTGAACTATTTTGTAATGAGAGAAGTGATACAGCACAGTTTAGGAGCATAGAGTGTAGAATCAGACCACCTGGGTTTCTCATTCTACTACTTCCTAATCTGTGTGACTCACAAATTACTCAATTTATCTAGGCCTCCATTTTCTCAAATGGAAAATGCTTATGATAACAGCACCTACCTCCCAGGGTTGACAAAGGGACTACATAAAGTATTTGCAAGAGTGATTTGCACATAGTAAGCACTCAATAAAAGAAGCTAATATTAAAAGAATTATTTGTCTAGTTAGAGCTAATAACCGAATTGAATGGATATTCATGACAGAGTAATGTTCATGGTAGGATAATCTTAAAAAGTGACCCTATGGGGTGCCCGGGTGCCTCAGTCAGTTAAGCGTTCAACTTCAGCTCAGGTCATGAGCTTGCAGTTTGTGGGATCGAGTCCCACATCAGGTTCTCTGACAGCTCAGAGCCTGGAGCCTATTTCAGATTCTGTGTCTCCCTCTCTCTCTGCCCCTCCCCCACTGTCTCTCTCTGTCTCAAAAATAAACTATAAAAAAATTTTAATTAAAATAAATAAATAAATAAATAAAAAAGAAAAAGTGACTCTATGTATCTATATATATTTGCCCAGCACAGAAAAAGGTATGGAAGGATATACCCACTGGAAGGGGAGAAAAAGAGAATAAACATTTTCTTTATATACTTTTGTGTTGACTTCTTATAATAAGCATGAATTACTGATGTAATTTGTTATATCAGGTAAAGTAAGACAATATGTGTTAATGTCCAAGTATTTGTTGGATACTTAAAGTCAACAGATACTTGGCCTTGGGTGTACATATGGAAACCAACACTGAGTGGGAGGAAAAAGAACATAGCAGTATAGCAGGCCAGGCCTGACTTGGTATCTCCTTCTTAACTGTTCATCCATACAGCTGAACTAGGAACACCTACAAGATACTGACTGTTGGTCATTAACTGTCAGTGCCCACAGATGTTACATTAATTGATGGCTCCATCCCAGAGGCACTGATTTTGCATATGTCAGTGGAGATAGACTAGGTTGTACTGCAGAGGCTTCAACAATGAAGGTTCCTTTCTCATTCACATTACATCTCTAGATGGCATCTCCAGCCACAACTCCATGCCAGCTTCACTGGGAACACAAGATGATGGACCTCAGCCTTCATCTGGAACTCTGCTGAACGCATGGCAGAACAAAGAGAGAGAATGGAGAGCTACCCATTGCCTCTTAAAGCTTTGCCTGAAAGTGACTCGTCTCTTCTGTTCACATTTCATTTGCCAAAGAAAATCAGTCACGTGGGTGTGCATGAATTCAACAGTATGAAGAATAATCTTCTATCAGGGAGGCCACTAATGTGAATGAAAGGTACTGTAATCACTGCTTGTGTTTCTCCACTATTCTATGTTATTCATAGAATGTCTCTCTTCTGCTCTTTAAAAAGATTTTACAACCTCTTACTTAAAACCTGTGGATTTCAAAATTCAGAAGTTTTCAGATTTTATGCAACCATTATTAGGAATACACAAAATGGGATCTGGGAAGCACCTTATATTACTATTTCTGAAGCAAACACACAAATATCCACATTAAATGGACTAAAAAGGGCCTAAACTTCTGTCAGTTAAAATCTGGGTATTTTCACCAAATAAGTTTGCATAACTTATTTAAAAAAATAGGATTTTCAGAGTTTTTTATAATTCAGAATTTCAGGTAATGGATTGCAGATGGGTATAATCAAGAATCAGCTATGGGGAAATCTACCTTAATGTCTTTTCCTTCAATAGAAAAGAAGCTAAACTAACAACCAGTGAGAAATTTAACAGGAAAACCAAACACTTCGGCAATGCTGTGAGGCTTCCATTCTACACTCTGTCAGAGACAGTACGATTTATGGCACTGTTTAAACCCAACAACCTAGGTCTAAAGCAACTGAAGAATGAAAACCAAACCCCATGAACATGCTTAAAATTTCTCTTTATGATAGCTTTGACTTAGGTTTATATCAAAAATATTAGTTTAGGGGCGCCTGGGTGGCTTAGTCGGTTAAGCATCCGACTTTCGCTTAGGTCATGATCTCGCGGTTCGTGGGTTCGAGCCCCGCATCGGGCTCTGTGCTTTCTTTTAGCCTGGAGCCTGTTTCAGAGTCTGTATCTCCCTCTCTCTCTGACCCTCCCCTGCTCATGCTGTCTCTCTCTCTCTCTCTCCTAGAAATAATAAAAATACTTTAAAAAATATATTAGTTTATTTTAATAAAATCTAGGTAGGTAAAATTCCAATATTTATTGAGGAATTTGGACCTAATAAGCAATAGTGTGCTGGGGAAAACATCCTGGAGAAAGAAAAAGAAAGGAAGAAGGAAGGAAGGAAGGAAGGAAGGAAGGAAGGAAGGAAGGAAGGAAGGAAGGAAGAAAGGAAGGAAGGGGAATAATCCTTAATTAATTAATTAATTAATATCCTGAAGAAACCAAAACCAAAGCTGCATGAAAACAAGTACCTCACATCAACCCAAGTCTTCAGGCAATGCACAACAGAATACATTAGTTGGCCGGTTGTTAGCTCCCAAAGCACATATAGTAGTCACTATTCCAGGAGGTGGTGCTGGAAAGGAGCAAGATTTATGGTCAAAAGAGGTGGGTTTGATTCTCAACCCTGCCACTTGCTAAGTGAGGTTTAGCAGCATTCAACACCCACTTATTTTTGTCCTTAATTTTTATTGAAGAGAGCGTCTATTTCTTATGCTGAAGAGGAGGTTAGTGAATGATCTTGTGTATCGAACTACATTGTAAGATTGCCGAGAGACTCAGAGGGGGAAACACTTGAAAACTTACAGCTCTGTACCCATACTAATCACTACCATGCTGTTGATCTCTGGGGGCTGTCCTCTCGTCAGATATTAGAAATCCCTTTCTGTCTACGGCCATACCACCCTGAACGCGCCCGATCTCGTCTGATCTCGGAAGCTAAGCAGGGTCGGGCCTGGTTAGTACTTGGATGGGAGAAATCCCTTTCTGGCCATCTTTCCCCCTCACACACACACACCATGGACCAATTTAAGAGTCCACTGGGCTCTTCACATCTTGAGTACATCATGCTCTTTTAAAATTTATGCAAAAATATATGTTCTTATCCAGAGTTTGGCTTTGCCTCAAGGGTCTGTTTGTTTTTTCTAGTTCTTTCATTTAGGAAAAATGCAATTTTCTAAGAGAATGGTCAGTGCAAATTTTTCATAGTGATATCAGCCATAGGAGGTCATTTGACAAACTGCAGTGATTGCCAAGAAGGCAAGCCAAGTCAGAGCTAAAAAATAAATAAATAAAAGGATGAATTAGGTTCACGCTGGTTCAGCTCAGACTTTAATTCCGAGAAGACACTAATATGCCAATTCTTATTTTATAACAAATAAACGTTGAGATGAGAAAAAATGCATTTAGTCCATTCTGGTTCAATACCATTTATTAAGAATTTTTGGATATGACACAGCAATTCCACTTCTGGGTATTTATCCAAAGAAAACAAAAATGCTAACTCAGAAATATATACACACCCCCATGGTCACTGCAGCATATTTGTAATAGCCAAGATAAGGAAACAAACAGTGTCCATCGATGGATGAGAGGATAAATAAAATATGGTATATATACACAATGGAATATTATTCAACAGTTTTAAAAAATGGAAGTCTTGCCATTTGCAAAACATGGATGGACCATGAGGGCATTATACGAAGACAAATACCATATGAGATCACTTATATGTGGAATCTAAAAGCAAACAAACAAAACAAATAACAACAAAAAAACAAACTCATAGATACAGGGAAATAGATTGGTGGTTGCAAAGGTGGGGATAGGGATTTGGGGAGGTAAAAAGGTACAAACTTCCAATTATAAAAGAAATAAGTCCTAGAGATATACTGTACAGCATGGTGACTATAGGTTACAACACTGCATTGCATATTTGAGTGTTGAGAGGACAATTATTTTAAAAGTTCTCATCACAAGGAAAAAAATGGGTAACTATATTGGCAATGGGTTTTAACTAGACTTATTGTGGTGATCATATCACAATCTATACAAACTGAATCATTATTGAGTACATTATGGAGTACACTTAAAACTAATATAATGTTATATGTCAATTATACCTCAATTTTTACAAAAGAATTTTTTGGCCAAAAAGTTGGCTCATATGCTCTTTGAGTTTAACAGCGGGGAGAAGAAAAATGTTTGTTTCAGGGTCAGCAACATTAATTACAGTGGTGTCTTTTAGAGGCCCCAGAACTATTCAGTTTAAGTCCCTGATTTGGAGAAGTTTTTTGCCTTCTTCTGTGTACTGTGTATAGTTCAGATTACAGAGGAGAAGTCCTATTAGGTCAGTATTTTGGAATGGCAAAGCAATTTTTGCCTGTTATTGCTGAGACCCGAAAAGAATACAGGAAAGATTTCTTGATATCAGAGGGAACTACAGGAATTATTGTGAACATGAGAAGGAGAACTGCAGCTTTTATGTTCTTCTATTCAAATAATTTTCCTCTGTGTTCCCAATCCTATGCCATATATTTACTGCTTAAAGTGTCAATGTCTATTCACAGCTTCAGTCAACATTTGGCCAACATTTATTGAGTACCAGCTACACAGGAAATATAAAAGCCAGTGGATCAACATAGTATCTGCCCACACAGAGCTCAGGTCCAGGTCCGGGTAAGTTCTAGATTCTGGTGGAAAAAGAATCCAGAGAGCCAGGCAGAGTCATTACCAGAGGCCTGCTTTGCCAGGTGTGATCTGACAGCTACTCTGGTAAGAGAGGCAAGAGTAGGGGACGAGGCTTACAAGGAGTGTGTCCCAAGGAGGTCAGAGAGAGCATCCCAGAGAGGCTGGGAACCACTGGTATGTGCCATGGCTTTAGACACACAAGAGCCAGAGTCCGGAAGGTCACAGATGAAAGCAAGAAGCCAGGAATCAATGGATAAGACTACCAGAAACTCTGAGTTAGAGACCTTTACTCCCTGCCTTTCTTTCCCCTCCCTCCCACTATTTACCCAAAGAAAATGAAAACACTAATTTGTAAAGATCTATGCATCGCTATGTTTATTGTGGCACTGCTTACAATAGCCAAGATGTGGAAGCAACCTAAGTGTCCATCCGCAGATAAATGGATAAGGAAAATGTGGCACATACATACTGGAATATTATGCAGCCATAAAAAGAATGAGATCACACCATTTATGACAATATGGGTATTATGCTAAGTAAAATAAGTCAGACTGAGAAAGACAAATGTCATATGATTCACTCATAAGTGGACTCTTAAAAAATGAATAAACAAACAAACAAAAAAGAAGCCAGGAACCAATGGGTAAGACATTCAAAAACTCTGAGTTAGAGGACCTTTGCTGTCTTTCTTTCTCCTCTCTCTCAGCTAAGTGTGGGCAGCACTCCCCGCCCCTGGCATCCATAGAAATGTGTTATAAGCATGACAGTCCTGAGGGCTGTAGGGAGGTTCTAACCTAGACTGATGCAGGGGCAGAGCTGTGAGGCTCTCTGTGAGGTCAGAATGGTGACATCTTCAAGTCCTTAGGGGCATTGTAAATGTTGTACCTTGTAGCCAGAGCCAAAACAAGTGAGCCATAACCCCTCAGTCTGATAATGATGAATCTGGATGGTATAATAAAGAAGCAACAGCTTTTAGAATTAGTAGTGAATGTTCACATACTCCAGATGTTAGAGTAACCTGAAAAATTCTTGGAACAAACCCAATATCCTTTTCTAAGATGTCATGTGAGTATATCACAAACACTAATGCTCCTATTAAATAAAATAGAGGGTGCATTTTCAATGACATTCTTTATTAGGAATTATATTGCTAGAGACAGAAATAATATAACAGATATAGCAATATGCTAGGTTATCCGAGTGGGAGTGGATCAAGGCAGGAAAATATGTTTAAATTTCTGGGCTATCATCAAATGGGTTGAAAGCCATTAAGAAGGATCATGATATGACTTTCTGTTCCATGCACTAAGATACAGTGGACCCGCTGCCCATGCATCTGGACCCAAAGCTTTCATGCAGGCCTGCTTTGCTGCAGTGGCAGAAGGGCTGGCTGGCTGAAGGCTCAGGAGCTGTACAGAGCAGCAGATGAATTTGGCTGTGGCTTGGATGCAATTCATACAAAAACACACCACTTCCCTGTGTGGTATTACTCAAGGTCAGGATTATACCCTCCAGAAAACCTCCCATGCATGAGCCATGCAGCCAGACACAATTGTGGCTAATACCTTCCAGTAGGGTCTCCTCCAAGGTCATGGGTACTGTTCCAACCACTACTTTATCATCTCACCAGGAAAGGGTCTCCCACTGCCACCCAGGAGCCCTTGACCACCATTAAATCAGCCCTTCAAAGCTCACCAGCTTTGCCACGTGTGAAACATGAATGGTATTGCCTACAATTTCTGACCCCAATTCCGTATTGCCTACAATTCCTGACCCCAATTCCGCAATCTCTGACAGTTAACCACATCTTCCATCCAATGTGACTGGGAGTTTACATGATGTTTCATCACTTTGGTCTGTGCTGCTTGGACACAAGCGTTACTTTGAGAACACAGCATGCTGCAGACAATGGGCACTAATGTCTTCTAACCAAACTCCAGAGCCCTAGCAACCACTCCCTGGTATTCTGACCTTGTCAACCTGAGGGTGAGTCCAGGAATCTGCACCAAAACAAGCACCTCAGGTTATTCTAATGCAGGTCAAAGGTCCACACAGTGAGAAACAACTAGTAGAGAGGCTGAAATGATGTGTTGACCTGTGCACCTATTTTAAAGTAAGCACAGAAAACAACTCCTTCAAGCAAAAATATCATAAATCCAACAGCAGAGAAATTCTGCTGTAGTTTTATCCTAGCACTGGTGGTTTTTACCTGTGATATAAATACTCAGAAGCATACTATTCATCTTGAGCTTCTCAAACTATTCATAAGAAGTCGTAAATATTGTATGCAAATCCTGACCCACAAATGACCAAAAGTATTCAATACCTTATGCATGACTGACAGGGCTGAGGGAGATTAAGCTTTGTGCCATATCACCTAACACTATATATTTTCCTATTTTGGTTCATAACCCAGCATTTTGAGCTTGCACTTTATTTTAGCAGCAATAACGTTACAAGATTTATGCACCAAGGCCATATGCCTTGCATAATGCAAGTATTTGATTTACAGCTGATTTTAAAGCTGGTGATGCCCAGCTTAATGAATGAACCATTTTACTTGTCATCTCTTTAATTTCAACCCTCCTTTTGAGCCCAAATTTATTTTATACTTCTACAGATTTTTCTCCACCTTTTTTCTCTTTGCATGATACTGCTTTTGAAAGGTCATTTAGGATATAAAATATAATTTGTCTGCCAAAACTAAAGGAAAGAGGCAGAAGAAGCAGAATGAAAAATAAAAAGGAAATGAATGCGAGAGAAGAATGGAAAAGAAAAAGGAAGAAGAGGAAGAGGCTGATGTCTTCTGATCAGTGCCTTCCATGCACAATTTCCTATTGCTTTTGTGCATTCCTGCAATACCCAGTGACATCTTGTCCCATCTACCACTTCCACCTTTCCCTTCCACTTGTCCAATGACATGAAGTCCACACTCTTTCCCAACTCCAGTCATCTCGCTTATGTGAGCCCATAAGGCTCTCAAAGTTCAACAAAGACTCAAAACATACCTGGTGCCCAGCCCTCTGCCTCTTTCTTAAAGAGAAGACCACTGCAGGTGACATTTCTGTATTCAAGATGCCCCAGCTAGTCTCACTGATGTTCTATCCAGCTACATGTGGTCCACACATTGCTTGGGTCTGGTCACCCACCTGGTGTTCTGAATAGTAGGTCAACGTCTTTTCCAGCTAAACTGATCTGGTACTCAACCAAAATTTATAAGCATTGACTAAGTACAGATACTGTGTGTGATGCTAGAATGCAGAGTTTAATAGGATTTGGAGTTCACACTGGAATAGGAGGGACAGACATAAAAACAGACAGACAGCAGTGCTGGAAGAAATTGTTAAGATTTCCTCAAGGAGAAAACAGGAATGTGGAGTCTAGAAGTATGAGTAGGAGTTAGCCAAATGAAGTAGTAGGAGCAAGGATCATATTTAAAGGCAGGAAAGAGGCATGATCAAAGGCATGGAGGTGGGAAATACTGGTGTGGGGCATAAAGTTGGTATGGCATTACTGGACTATGTATCATGAAGCCTGGAGAGGTGCTGCATGAAGCTGAAAGCCAGAGGCCAAGATGGAGAAAGGTTGAATGCCTCACAAAGGTGCTTGAATTTATTTTATGAGCAGTGGGGAACTGCCAATGAGGTTTTGTTTTTTTTTTTTTTTTTAAGAAGGAAAGGTATGCCTGGGGCATCTTGGTGGCTCAGTCCATTAAGCATCCAATTCCTGATTTTGCTAAGGTCATAATCTCATGGTTTGTGTGATTGAGCCCCTGCATGGATCTCTGTGCTAACAGCATGGGGCCTGCTTGGGATTCTCTCTCTCTCTCAAAATAAATAAAATAAACATTTAAAACAGGGAAGGGACTGGGTACCTCAGATGCTCAGTCGGTTGGCCCTTTGACTTCAGCCCAGGTCATGATCTCACAGCTCATGGCTTGAACCCCGCATCAGGCTCTGTGTTGACAGCTCAGAGCCTGGAGCCTGCTTTGGATTCTGTGTCTCCCTCTCTCTCTCCCCCTCCCCTGCTTTCACTCTCTCAAAATTTAATAAACAAAAAAAAATTTCTTTTAAGGTGGGGGAGGGAGCACATGGGTGGTTCAGTCAGTTAACCATCCCATTTCTGCTAGTGTTGTGATCTCAGGGTTTGAGTTCAAGTCCTGCATGGGGCTCTTGGTGACAGCATGGAGCCTGCTTTGGATCTTCTGTCCCCCTCTCTCTCTGACCCTCTTTCTCTCTTCTCAAAAAGATACATAAAGAAATAAACATTTAAAATTTTTTAAAAAAGGAAAGATATGCCAGATTTGCATTTTTTGGAAGACCCATGCTGCTGGCAATGCAAATCCTACATGGGAAGTGAGGTAGAGTAGTGGCAGGGGAGCAAGAAGATTAATGATATCAAGACCAGCTGGTAGACTTCTATAATAACCCAATCCAGAACCGATGAGATTCCAAATCAGACAGGGGAAGTAAACAAAAAGAGGAAGGAATGGGTTTGAATGATCCTTTAGAAGGTTAAATCAATTGTGTGTGTCAGGTAAGGAGAATTCAAGGGGATTCCCAGGTTTCTGACTCATGTGACTCAGCAGACTTGCTGGAACAGGGAAGGTGGAGGAGAAACATGTTTGGGAATGTCAGAAGTTTTTTTTTATGAATTCATCACAAATTCTAAACCCTTTACATAAGCCATTCAATCTACACAAATTTTGAAGACTTTTTTTAAATGACTTTTTTTTAATGTTTTTTTTATTTATTTCTAGAGAGAGAGAGAGAGAGAGAGACAGCGTGAGCAGGGGAGGGTCAGAGAGAGAGGGAGTCACAGACTCTGAAACAGGCTCCAGGCTCTGAGCTAGCTGTCAGCACAGAGCCCGACGCGGGGCTCAAACCCACGAATCGCGAGATCATGACCTAAGCGAAAGTCGGACGCTTAACAGACTAAGCCACCCAGGCGCCCCAAAATTTTGAAGACTTTTAAATGCTACTGACTGTCTTATGGGAGAAGCTATTTTCCCAACGGGTTTGTTCACTGAAGTTTTACCCTTTGGAAGTCAATTTGTACCTTCCTGACTCCAGTAAGGTGACTATCCACACACAGATGAGGTACTCACTTCACTGTGCTCATTCAGTGCTGCCTGTGACGTTCCACATGGCTCCTGTGTACATTCACATGTTTGGTGTTGCTGGGATCAAAGACTGGCCACTGTGACTGGTGACTCAAAAAAGCACCAAGAACAGGAAGGACCAGAGTCCGTGTCATGTTGTTAAGAGAAATCCTCAGGTCACTACGGCACCTAGGTGCCTCAGTCAGTTAAGCATCTTACTTCAGTTCAGGTCATGATCTTGCAGTTCATGAGCTCAAGCCCCACATTGGGCTCACTGCTGTCAGCATAAAGCCTGCTTTGGATCTTCTGCCCCCTCTTTCTCTACCCCTCCCTCACTCTCATTTTTTTTTTCTCTCTCTCTCGCAAACATAAATAAATATTTAAAAAAATTTTTAGGGGAGAGGGGAAGGGGGATGATGGGCATGGAGGAGGGCACTTGTTGGGGTGAGTATGGGGTATTATATGGAAACCAGTTTGACAATAAACTATGAAAGAAAAAAAATTAAAAAAATAAATTGTTTTAAAGAGAGAAATCCTCAGTGCTCTGTCTGTAGCATTTTATTTCATATTTCAATCAAATATAATATTTTGTTACCAAATATGAATTTAGGGCAATAGGTACATGGCCATTTGTTATTTTATTTCTCTATGCTTTCTTTTTCTTTTAAATACTCAGATTTATTTTCCTTAAAACTAGCTCACGAATATCTTTAATTTCCTCATTTCCACCACATAAAACCTGGGAAATTTTCTTCGCCCTTTAACCTTGACTGTGAAATGTTGGATATATTGGATGTGAAAGGAAGGAGTTAAAAAAATTAGTAAATTAGATACATCTATTTCCAAATTTTTTTTATTTTTTTTAATGTTTATTTACTTTTGAGAGAGACAGAGAAAGTGCGAGCGGGGGAACGTCAGAGAGAGAGACACACACACAGAATCTGAAGCAGTCTCCAGGCTCTGTGCTGATGGCTCAGAACATGGGGCTTGAACTCATGAACTGTGAGATCATAACCAGAGCTGAAGTCGAACACTTAACCAGGAGCCCCATCCACATTTAATGTTGTTGTTGTTGTTGTTTAATTTATTTCTGAGAGAGAGAGAGAAAGAGACAGCATGAGCAGGGGAGGGTCAGAGAGAGAGGGAAACACAGAATCTGAAACAGGTTCCAGGCTCTGAGCTAACTGTCAGCACAGAGCCTGACATGGGGTTCGAACCCATGACCTGAGCCGAAGTCGGATGCTCAACCAACTGAGCCACCCAGGTGCCCCTAACAGAACCACTTTGAATACCACTGTTTAACTCTCTAAGGAACTATATAAAGAGCATTAAAAAATAAGACATCAACATAAACTTCATGATATATTTTTTAAAAACTCAATGATCCAGGGGTCCCTGGGTAGCTCAGTCAGTTGAGCAACTGATTTCTTGATTTCAGCTCATGTCATGATCCTGGGGTCATGTTGGGCTCCATGCAGAGTGTGGAGACTGTTTGGAATTCTCTCCCTCTCTCTCTCCCTTTGCCCCTCTCCCTTGTGTGCGCACTCTCTCTCTCAAATTAAAAATTAAATAAGTAAAAATAAAGACTCAGTGATCTAAAATATCTCCCAATGGTTTGTCTAATGTCGCAGTTCAGTTCCCTGAGAAGCAAACTCTGAACTGAAATTTGCTTGAAGCACATTTAGTAGGAGGTGGGAAGAAAGCAGAATTGTGCAGAGAGAGAAATGGAGCCACAAAGGCTTCACTGGATCCCCCTGGCTCTTTAGAGTTGTCTCCATTTGGGGCTGAGGGCTCCAGGCCTTTCTACTTCCCCATCAACCAGACACCCCAAGCTTCAGATGTAAGCTATCCCTTGAAATAAGACGGTGACTTTTGGTAAAAAGAGTTTCTGCAGGGGCGCCTGGGTGGCTTAGTCTGTTAAGCGTCCGACTTTCGCTTAGGTCATGATCTCGCGGTTCGTGGGTTCGAGCCCCGCGTCGGGCTCTGTGCTGACTGCCAGCTCAGAGCCTGGAGCCTGTTTCAGTCTGTGACTCCCTCTCTCTCTGACCCTCCCCTGCTCACGCTGTCTCTCTCTCTCTCTCCTAGAAATAAATAAAAATAAAAAATAAATAAATAAAAATTAAAAAAAAGAGTTTCTGCAACCAAAGATAAGGACAAGTTCCCAGAGGGGGACTTAGCTGGGAGCTACCAGCTGCCAACATTCCTAGTAGCTGAGGTAATAAGTGTTTCTGCCCTAAAGTAGGGTTCTGAAAAGCCCACCACACTATCTACTTACTATGTCTGAGTTCTAAAAAGGGAAGCAAAGCTGTCATTAATTACATGTTAAGTTAAGGTAAGCACAGGGACCTTTAGCAAATCACTTAACACTGTGGGACTCATTTTCCTTACCTGTCAAATGAGGTAGGAGAGGCCTTTCTCAAAGTTTCTTCAGCCTTAAAGATCTAGATGTGGGCCAAATTTATTACATTGTAGAACCATGGGGTTGTTTTTTTTTTTTTAATGCTTATTTATTTATTTTGAGAAAGAGAGCAGGAGAGGGGCAGAGAGAGGGAGAGAGACAGAATCCCAAACAGGCTCCACAGAGCAGAGCCCAACACAGGGCTTGAACTCATGAACTATGAGATCATGACCTGAGCCAAAACCAAGAGTAGGAACCTTAACCAACTGAGCCACCTAGGCGACCCCTAGAACTGCATTTTTCTAGTCTATTTGTATACTTTTATGTCCATGTGAGGCTCTTTGAATAAACAGTACATGCCATGCTTTCATGCTTTATATGAATTGAGTTTGTGGAAACACTTTTTGATTTTTTTTAATCTTTATTTTTGAGAGAGAGAGGGTCAGAGCATGAGCAGGGGAGTGGCAGAGAGAGAGGGAGACAGAGAATTAGAAGCAAGCTCCAGACTCTGAGCTAGCTGTCAGCACACAGCCCAACGTGGGAATCAAACTCACAAACCATGAGATCATGACCTGAGCTGAAGTTGGATGCTTAACTGACTGAGCCACCCAGGTACCCCTATGGAAACACTTCCTGAATGTCTCTGATTGCTCTAAGTAAAATTTAGAAAATTTATAGAAAGATGTTTCTTTTTCTAATGACATGCTGTTTACCGTATCTATGATTTATTTGATTCCAATTGTGGTGTTATCCTCATTAGAAAATAGGATTTTTAAAAATATCATAACTAACTGTAATGCTATTGTCCCTACAGTAAGACCTAAAGAAATGTTCATAAGATAAGAAATAAAGAAATGTCCTGGGGAAATACAGACTACTTCAGAAAATGTGCTGTTCAGATCATCTAACAGTTCACAAAACAAATAAACAATGGCATTAGATTACCTTTTGAGAGTACAGCTGTTTGTTAGAGAGATGTTGCCCAGAGTCCCACTAATCAGGACCATGGACAGATAGGGAAAAAAAAAAAAAAAGAGTATCCTGAACATCTTGGAACCCTGGCAAATGAAACTATTGCCAAGCAATAGTGCTGTTGAGTTTGTTCTGAGTTCTCTGGTGTCACTGTCTGAGCCCAGATACACTTCAACTTAATTCAAAAGGAAGGTGGTCTCTTTCCACCCCCTTTTATCAAAATCTGTTTCTATGTTGTCAACTCACTTCCCTGTGGAGTCAGGGCCGCCTATAATAAAATAGACCTTCTTACACATTGTTCCAAAAATAGCATTTAAAAACAGCATCATTTTCACATACACCCATACTGAGATGTTCATGAAAGGTCACAATAGCAAAAAAGGATAGCGTCTACATTTTCAACAATAAAGGAATTTTTTTAAATGTTTTATTTATCCCTGAGAGAGAGAGAGCGTGAGCAGGAGAGGGTCAGAGAGAGAGGGAGACACAGAATCTGAGGCAGGCTCCAGGCTCTGAGCTGTCAGCACAGAACCCAACATGGGGCTCGAACCCATGAACTGTGAGATCATGACCTGAGCCAAAGTCAGACGCTTAACCGACTGAGCCACCCAGGTGCCCTAACAATAAAGGAATTTTTAAATGAAGTATAGTGCACCCATATTATGCCATGAATATTATTACTGAAAGTTATATAATAAAGCAATATTTAAGAAGTGTAGGACAATCACACAATCGTTTAAGCCAATGAGTACACTGTAAGACAGTATCTGTGTTATAATCTCATGCACTGCAATGTTTATAGTAGTGTGTTTTCTTCACTTTCCAAGTCTTCTGTTCTGCACATGTATTTGTTCTTGTGATTAAAAAGAGTACCACTTTAGGGGTGCCTGGGTGGCTCATTTTGTTAAATATATGACTTTGGTTCAAGTCATGATCTCACAGTTTGTGGGTTTGAGCCTCACGTTGGGCTCTATGCTGACAGCTCAGAGCCTGGAGCCTGCTTTGAATTCTGTGTCTCCTCTCTCTCTGCTCCACTCCCACTCATGCTCTGTCTCTCTCTCAAAAATAAATAAACATTTTTTTAAGTACCACTTTTTTAAATGGCTATATTCAGGGACATAGAGAAGATAGTTTGAGAATGGATTACAGAGTTGTACCAGAATGAGGCATTTGTCTGTGTTCCCACTGTAACCCCCACCTCTAATGCAAAGCCTAGCTCTCACTGGGAAGGAAGGAGATGGAGCCTTTTTGTTTGGTGCTGTACCCTTCCGCTTATATTAGATACCTAGAGCAGTCAAACTCATAGAAAAAGTAGAATAGAGGTCACTAGGGGCTGGGGAAGCAGGGAATAGGCAGTTATGGTTTAAGGAATAGAGTTTGAGCTTAATATTCTGGAGATTGGCTTCACTATAATGTAAACGTACTTAATGCCACTGACGTATATACTTAGAAATAGTTAAGACGGTTCATTTTATATTATATATATTTGACTGCAATTTTTTAGAAATCATTACTTCATGAAAACAAGAAAAACGAAAAGAAATGCCAGTGGATGCAGAGCTGAGTAAGTTTTGCCACATTCCTCTAACTGTTGCCTGGAGTCTGTGGGTGGGAGGCAGCAGCACACTGAGCCCCCAGGGAGCCTGCGCAAATCAGCAGGAAGTGTGAAGAGTCCCCAGCAGCCTGAGCAAGGCCAGGGCAGCCTAGGGATGAAGATCACAGCTGATTAGGCTGGACAGTTGGGGTTATCCCGGCTGCAGCACCCCTCAATGTTGCCCTAAGCAAGTTACGCAGCTACAGCTGAATTCTAATTGTAAAATCAGGTAATAACAGCTCATTCCACATAGGACTGCTGTGAGGATTGAATAAAGACAACACATGAAGTGCAGGACAATGTATAATGCATTACTGCTTATGCCACGAAACAGGGAGGAAATATATGTGTTCATATTTTCCTCCTTATGCATGAAAGCCTCACAAAGGATATATAATAAATGGATAACAGTTATTTATTTCTTTGGCAGGTGGTAATTCAGTGGAGGGGGGAGGGGACATTTTTACTAAGTATCTCTTTTAATTTTTGCATTGTGAATCATGTAGACATATTACCTATTTAAAAAAGTATAACTAAAGTGTCAAAAGACAAGATACGTGGAGTATGCATTATACAGTACATATTAATTATTATGACGATAATTATCATTAGAACCATCACCCTTACATCTAAGCCCTACAGCACTCCTAGATTCATCCAGCAAGAAGTCAAGCCCCTAGGAGAAACCCTGAAATCCTTCCAGAATCTTTAAGATTCATGACTCTCCGTGGCTGGTCCAGAACCCCCTAGACAACCTCCCAGATCTGAAATTTTAGAATGCTGAGGTATGATCCTGTTACTCTCACAGCTGCAATCTAAGCAAGATAATTCTCGGGCTAACAACTACAACAAAAATGCATAAGCAGGACAAGCGGACAAGGGGAAAGACAGAGATAGAGAAAGAGGAGGACGGAAAGGGAATGGGGTGCGGTGAAAGGAAAGAGCAGGGCCATTTTGGCTCACCTAACTCCACCCGTCATCCTCCCCTCTACTGCTCCTGGCAAAACACCTGTCCAACCCAGCTTTGGCAGCCAACAACCTAGATGCCCACAGACTTAAACAGCCTCCACCGAACAAGCAAAATCGTGATGCCAGGCCCTGGAGGCAGGATATCCCCCAGCAGCGGGTCTCCTGCTTCCCCAGCTGCCCAGCCTGTCAAGGGCAAAAATGCAGGCTCCCCATCTAGATAGCGGGGGTATATTGCATTGTCCACTGGGGTAGGTCAACTCTGTCACAGCTCACAAGCTCATCATGGAAGAACATGACCACCTGATTAAAGGCATTCTTTCCACGCCCTTGCTTTCAAGATCTTGCCAGCATCTGTTATCGGGTCTCAGTGTTGCCGCCAGCACAAAAAGACACAAAAGTTACTAAACGGCTCCACAGTCATAACCCAGAGGGTGATATGAGGCAGACAGCTGCTTGCGGCATATTTTCATGTACGACACAGACTGCCTTGTTGGGCAAGAAGTTATTTAAGTGAATCTGCATTTTTATATCTTACCCTGTTCACAAACAATTGGTTCCACTTGGGTGCACGAGAATATAGAGAAAGAAGAAACACATCATGACGTTAGTCTGGGAGCATTCAGATCATCAAGGATTGAGCAATAGATACACCGTATTAGATGCAAAGTTCTTCCCTCACTGCCAAGTAGCTGCTCACGGTGTTTTCAGTCCATATACCATGCTACCCTATTATTAATTTGCAAAGATTTATTTAATTATGGAGGATCAAGCCTTTCAAAAAATAATTAATTACAAAAGCTACTTAATATTCAGAAGTGTCATGCAAGCAGATAACTGGCATTCTCTGTTGGTGGTTTAATTAGACAAGAAGATGCAAAAAGCTGTCACTTGAGGGTGGGTGGCTGCAGGGGAGGGAAGCCCTGGTAAGCACTACCAGTTGGCCATCTGTACCAGACACAAAAGCACGACTCTTCGGCTGGCCTCCCTGAGAGAAAGCCCCCCATTTTCACCATCTCATCCACTGGCAATTTCTTTCTGCAGCACATAGCTGGAAGGCAGGAGATATTCATGAACTGTAATTTCACATTTGATGTTTCATAGATGTGGAAGGTTGGGAAAAACAATCAACCACTTGGTGCCTCAGTTTCTCCATCTAAAACCTACAATTCATAAATGTCATCCATCCATCTGCCTCCCAGATCAACAGCTGCTGAACATTTTCTTTACAAATGGCCAGGAACATGCCAAGTAATAAAACTGGCCCCATGTTACACATTTTGATATAAATATGCTGGCAAGAAATAGAAAAGCTTCTTAATTTTACTGAACAATTGATTGCTGATTATTTCAGACTTTGTCAAGTTGTGATTTTTCTGTGCCACTCCCCCTCCTCGCATTTTTAAAAATCATCCTTGACCATCTGCTCTCCAGATAATTCTTCCTTTAGTATCTTCATTAGACAGTAAGTAATAATAATACCAACAATCGCTGCTACAGTTCATTGTATATCCACACTTGGTCTTGCCAGCTCAATGAGACAGATATTATTGTTATTATTATTTCTATTTTATGGATGTTTAGAGAGTTTAGGTGACTCCACCAATGCCCCAGAATTGGTAGGAAATTAGGACTAAAATTCAGGTCAATTTGGTTCCAAATCATATAAGATTGCTTTTGCCATTCTGCCACAGAGGACAAGAAAAATACATAAACACATACACACAGAATCTCTACTGTTCAGAAATTATTATAAAATATGGGAGCAACAGAAATCATTTGATACAATAATATGAATTCTAAAGACAATGTGGTATGTTGAACTGGCTCCTGGAACCAAAAAAAAAAAAAAAGAAGAACGTGTGGAAATGCTGATGAAATCTGAATAAAATCTGTGTTGGGTAAAAAAATCATTTCTAAGGACTTCTTGCCATCTGTAGCCAAAATTATAAATACTATCACCATTACTTAGGTTAAAAGTTGATCATGGTTTACAAGTAATTTAAACCATTTTTTAGTATTTGTTTTGAGATTTATTTCAAATAATATCTAACCCATAAACCTTTCCTTAAGAGTATTTTTGAAAAAAACCCAAAAACATTAGTTGTGTATATTCATGATTTTCCTTACGTATGTAGTACAGACAACTAAAGGTCGATAAAGTAACATAAAACTAAATGGTACATCAAAAGAGTTTTCATATTTGGGAAAGGAGATTAAGATATTAATACTGATACCGCTTTAATTCATCAAAATATAGGATCTCTAAATTCCCTTCTTTAAACAAACAAATTTTTTGAAGTAATAAATAGGAGTGCTTGGGTGCCTCAGTCAATTAGGCATCCAACTCTTGACCTTCACTCAGCTCATGATCTCAGGGTCAATGAGATCAAGTCTTACATCAGGGCTCTGTAAGCCCTGGAGTCTGCTTAATATTCTCTCTCTCCCTCTCCTTCTGCCTATTCCCTGCTAATGGACTCTCTCTCTCTCTTCTCTTTCAAACTAAATAAACAAGTTTGTTTTATATATTCATATATTTATTTCATATCAATATTTTAAGTAAAATTAGATTATGTTAATAATTTTTAGTATGTCAGGGGGCGCCCGGGTGGCTTAGTCGGTTAAGCGTCCGACTTTCGCTCAGGTCATGATCTCGCGGTTTGTGGGTTCGGGCCCCACATCCGGCTCTGTGCTGACTGCCAGCTCAGAGCCTGGAGCCTGTTTCAGTCTGTGACTCCCTCTCTCTCTGACCCTCCCCTGCTCACGCTGTCTCTCTCTCTCTCTCTCTCTCTCTCCTAGAAATAAATAAAACATTTAAAAAAATTTTTTTAAAAATAATAATTTTTAGTATGTCAGTTAATTACCAATAAAAATACGTTTGTAACATTATAGGTTTGGGGCGCCTGGGTGACTCAGTCGGTTAAGTGTCCGACTTCAGCTCAGGTCATGATCTCGCAGTTTGTGAGATCGAGCCCCGCATTGGCTCTGTGCTGACAACTCAGAGCCTGGAGCCTGTTTCGGATTCTGTGTCACCCTCGCTCTCTGCCCCTCCCCCACTCATGCTCTGTTTCTCTGTCTCAATAATAAATAAAAACACCAAAAAATTTGTTTTAATAAATAAAAAATTAAATAAAAAAACAATATAGATTCAAAACTGCATTTTTCAAATGAATAAAAGAACAAAGCAAATAAAATGCACTTATGAGAAATATTAAAATTTTACAACTTAAAGAACTTTTAGTAGATAAGTTTTTTTCCCTCACTATATTTTTGGCTTATGTACAGAATTTCAGTGCAGATATATAATATGGAATTTTATGTGATTTCCAGTTTCACAGTATTCAAGAATAAGCATTTTGAATTTTGTTTTGATAATGGACTTAAATTTAAATGAACTGCAGAACAAAAGCTAGAAAGAACTACTTAATGTTTCAGAAATAGAATTAACCCAAAGATCAATTTCCTTCCTGACACAAAGCCTGACAAAATGCCATGCTAACAACACAAAAGCTAGTAACTGGCCTCAGACTGATACATTTATATAATGTACCGGAAAAAAACAGGATTGTCAAAATATTCTCTGCAATAGGTCTAAACATTCATTCAAGTCCAATGCATTGTATAGAAAGCTCTATATGCCTAGCATAGAACTCATTTCTATAAATGCTGGCTTGGATTTTTCCCTTTTCTTTATTCACAAATGATAACAAAACCAGAAGTATGTATTCCTGCTCATTTTTAGGGACTGGTGAGAGGCTTAGCTCTTGGACATCTGACTCAGCCTCAAGTAATATTAAGTTCGTTTAGAGCCTCGAGTTCCAGAGGAGTTCAGGTTCTAGATGGGAAAAGTCCCCAGGGAGAAAATCAACCCAATAAGCCTAGGATGCTTCTATCAACTGATTAGCCAAAACCAGACCACACCTCTGCAGGAAGTGCCCCACGTGGCAGGGGGAGCCCACCTCATCTTTAACAGGCCCACACCCAGGGCCTAAAAGCAGGCGTGGCTTCCTTGACTACGGATCTGTGCTTTAAATCTGGTATCAGGAGACCTCTTTGGAAAGCAAGGGAACTGCCCCAGTTATTCAGAAGACCTCTCGGCATGCACTTCAGAGTTGATTTTGCTACAGTGGGGATTTTATGGAGCTACTTTCAGTTCCCTTAATTGTCAAGTTTATAGCCAATAGATTATAAACATTTAGGTGAAAGATCTAAAATTGTAATTAGTACTGGTGAACCTTCCTAAATTATGTGACTTTCAGACAACTCATCTGATGGATTTGATCACTGAATTCCCTGACTTCATGGTTTTAATAGCATCTGGACCTAGGGGTCCATAGGTAGGGTAAGGAGGTAGTTGATGTGAAATTGAGTATGTATATGCATTTCTCTCTGTAGAAGGGCCCTACTTTTCATTCTCAAAGGAGTCCTTAACTCAGAAGAAGTTAAAAAAAACCCTCAAAAGTTAAATACCACTGACATGAGCCACTGTGTGGTTATAGAACCAAAGAGCCTCTGAATAGATAGGCAATTTTTGCCCTTATGGACTGAATTGTGTCCCTCCCCAAAACTAATATGTTGAAGAACCCCTGTATCTCAGAATGTGACTTCATATTGAGAGAATCAACTACAAGGCAACTCAGTTAAAATGAAGTCCTTAGGGTGGGCCCTAATCCAATATGACTAGTGTCCTTCTAGTTGATAGGACATTTGGACAAAGGGAAGAACATGTAAAGACACAGGAAGTTGGTCCTCAGAAGGATCCAACTCAGCTAACACCATGATCTCAGACTTGTAGCCTCCAGAACTGTGAGAAGATAAATTTGTTGTTTGAACCCTCTGGTATGTGTATCCATTCTGGCAATTCTAGCAAAATTATATGGATGCTTAGTATATTCGTTTCAGATTGCAAACAAATGGTAAGGAAAAACTGAAAAGGCTTTTTGCAGGTAGAAAGTCTCTAGCACTCATATTTCTTTTTCATATAAAAGGTCATAAATATTAAAAATTTAAATATTATTCACCTGCTTAAATAATGCATTCCTAAGAAAATGTGAAGAACATAAAAATTATTTTTTTCTCAACTCTCTAAGAAACAGGGAAAGAGCAGAATTGCAAATTACGAACCACAATCTTATATCCCACACTTCCTTCTTTATCTCTTATTGTGGGTCTCCTCTGAGCTGTGTCGAAAAAAACATACAATGTTTAAAATGTTATTTTTTTAAACAAGGCAGTAGGTGGTTATATTTTTTAATAATTTTTTAATGTTTTTATTTATTTCTAGGAGAGAGATAGAGAGACAACATGAGCAGGGGAGGGTCAGAGAGAGAGGGAGTCACAGACTCTGAAACAAGCTCCAGGCTCTGAGCTGGCAGTCAGCACAGAGCCGGACGTGGGGCTCGAACCCACGAACCGCGAGACCATGACCTAAGCAAAAGTCGGATGCTTAACCGACTAAGCCACCCAGGCGCCCCAGTAGGTGGTTATTAAAAAATAAATTTTTCAATGCAGGTAAGCAGAGATAAACAAAACTTCCCACAACCCAGAAGTACCCACTTCAGTAATACTTGTTAATATAATTGAATTGCTGCTAAGTCTCATCATAATAGTCTCCATAAAACTGTAAAATAATGTTGCTTTCTCCAAATAAACAAACTCATAATATAGATTATTAAATAATATGTGAAATGTGACCCTGTCAAAATTAATTTGAAAAATTAATGAATGCCCATCAATGAAAAATGTGAACAATAATGTATTACAGACATTATATATTTTTTAATGTTTATTTATTTTTGAGAGAGAGAGAGCACAAGTAGGGAAGGGGCAGAGATAGAGGGAGGCAGAGGACCTGAAGTGGGCTCTGTAGTGACAGAGCTCTGTAGAGCCGAATGTGCGGCTCGAACTCAGAAACCATGAGATCATGACCTGAGCAGAAGTCGGACACTTAACAAACTGAGCCACCTAGGTGCCCCCAGAGATTATATTTTATCAAACAAAAGTTACATAACATTGCATCCAAATTAAGATACATTATTATTTACATTCGTGACAGAAATAACAATCACATTAGTTCTTAATTATTACTTCAATAACTAATCTCACATATGCATTAAGCTTTACTGACCAAAGAAAGTATGAGACAGCTCAGACAATGGCAAGCAGCACTATCATTACTAACACAGCACATATAAAAACTTGTAGGCATGTGTTTCAGTCTGTGACTCCCTCTCTCTCTGACCCTCCCCTGCTCACGCTGTCTCTCTCTCTCCTAGAAATAAATTAATTTAAAAAAAGATTAAAAAAAAAAAACCTTGTAGGCATGAAGCACACATACGCTCAGGAAATAACTAGGTAGTATCTAAGAAATGGAGAAAACAAAATAACTTTTAAAAGGAAATGAAATTATTTAATATTATTAAAAGGGAAATGAGTCAAGAAAAACTAGCAGTAACCTGAAAGAGGGAAATGGAAAAACCAACAAAATGTTCCTAATTTTGAAATATTAGAAATAATCTCCTAACAGGATTAGGAGGAACTTAACGGAGGACCATGGGGGAGAAGAATGGGGAAAATAGTGGGGGAGAGAGAGGAAGGCAAACCATGAGAGGCTCTTGAATGCCAAGAAAAAAATGAGGGCAGATGGGGGGGGGAGGGAAAGGGGGGTGATGGGCATGGAGGAGGGCACTTGTGGGGATGAGCACTGGGTGTTATATGGAAACCAACTTCACACTAAACTATTAAAATAAATAAATAAATAATTCCTTCTAACAAGTAAAAAAGAAAAGAAAAGAAAGAATCTCCTAAGGAAAATTATATAAGAGCTACAACTCAAAACTGGAAATCTTATGGAATTATTGTCTTCTAATGCTATTTTCTGAAATTATTCTAATTTTTCCGGCATTTCTGAATTGTTCCTTCATATGCCTCTGCGTTGAGGAGACTGGTATAGCACTCTGCTTTGAAACTAGGTAACTCTGATCTATTTTTACTACAATATACATTTTAGATTTCCCCAGACATTTTTTTCTTTTGTAAAATTTTTTTTAATTGGGGATGAGAGCATCAAAAGATGTCCCAATGGAACACTTGAGAGTGAAACATTCTTCCTTGTCTCCACTGAGTAACAGCAGCCCTATTGTCTCTCGATGATCAGGTGTCAGTGTGGTGACACCTTTCCTTACCTGTCAGTCACAGTGATTGGAAAAGAAGATTAAAGACTTGTTCTATGAGCTAGCCAAATGTTTTCTGAAGCCACAGTAATCAAAACAGTGTTGAATTTGCTCCCTTACTAGGAATAGATAGAATTAGGCAGTCATTTCACTGGAAGTCCATAGTGAAGTTCAGAAAGAGTCCAAATATAAAAAAATTATTTAATATAGGATAAAGAAGGCATTTTAAATCAATGAGGAAAAGATATGATATGTGTCAGGGTAATCTGACCATGTGAGGAAAAAAAGTCTGTTTCACCCAGGGCTAATATTCAGCAAGAGTTACCGGTGTGGCTATACTCAGTATTTAAGGCTGGCATTCACTCGGATTGGTCAGCACCCATAGCAGGCTGGCTGTTAAACATTTTGAATATCACTCTAGGTTCATCTCTCCACACCTAATGGAATTAAGATGGAAAAACTTAAAATGAAACTTTGAAAGCGTGGGAAAATTGGGACGTCTGGGTGGCTCAGTCAGGTAGGCTTTGGACTTCAGCTCAGGTCATGATCTCACAGTTTGTGGGTTTGAGCCCTGCATTGGTCTCTGTGCTGACAGCTCAGAGACTGAAGCCTACTTTGGATTCTGTGTCTCCCTCTCTCTCTGCCCATTCCCTACTCAAGCTCTGTTTCTCTCTGTCTCTCAAAAATAAACATTGAAAAATATTTTTAAAAATGAAATAAAAGCTTGGGAAAATATAATTAAATATTTATATAGTATCAGATGAAAGACTTTCAAAGCATGCCCTCAAGAGCAAACAACATTTTAAAAAGGATTGAAATTTTGATAAAATAAAAATTTTAAACTCTTTAGGCTTTATAAGAGATGAAAAATAAAAAGGCAAACAGCAATTTGAGACAAATCTTTCTGACATATATGAGAGAAATGATTTTGCCCTTAATATATAAAGAGCTACTACAAATCAATTTTTCAAGTCTAACACCCCAATAGGAAACAATAGGCTAAAGGTATGACTTCATTAGGAGAGTACATGTTAATAGATGAGAATATATAAACAAATGTTAAACCTCTCTAGTCATCATAGAAAATCAAATTAAGACAATTAAATACAACTTTTAACTATCAAGTTAACATTTTTTAAAATAATAATAATTATCTTTTTTTTTTTTTTTTGAGAGAGAAAGATAGAGAGAGCTTGAGGCAGGGGAGAGGGGCAGAGGTGAGAGAGAGAATCTTAGGCAGACTTCACGCTCAGCTCAGAGCCAGACACAGGGCTCGATCCCATGACGATGGGATCATGACCAGAGCTGAAATCAAGAGTCAGTCACTCAAACAACTGAGTCACCCAGGTACCCCAGCACAGCTTCTTTTAAATATGATAAGAACCAATGTTGATGAGGGTTCAGAAAATTGGGAACTCCCATTCACAGCTGGTAGGAGATTAAAAATGTCCTAATCTTTCTGAAAGTTAATTTATAAATATGTGCTTTAAATATCTCCAAAAAGTACATCATTTTAGGTACTAAAAAATCTACTTCTGGCTATTTATCCAAGGATATTGCTTGTTGTAGGATGTATGTATCAGAGTATTTATATCACCATTGGTAATTAAAGTCAAAAACAAACACTGGAACCTACTAAACTTCTAATAAAAAGAGATTAAACAAATACATACCTACTTATAAGAATATATTATAAAATATTATATTTTCCCTGTCTTATACAATGATTATATATTAATTAGGTATGTTTTTTTAATTTTTTGGATAAAAATGAAAACTTTTCATTGAGGCTTTTCTAGTGGTAAAACTTCTTTCCAAATCACACAGAGAGAGAAAAATATAATTAAAGTTTGTGCTTTAGCAAGATTCCCATGAATTAAGGTTTTTACTATAAATAAAAATATAGTCAATAATAAGTCATTAATACCTGTCAGGCAAAATCAAGTCCAGACCCTGTGAATGCAGGGAGATTTCGTGCTTCAGAGGTTTGGTAATGAGATGTGAGGACTTCCACTTCCAGAGACACTCCGTGGATCCACCCCTCATTGGTAATTTGAAGAAGACACCACAGCCACATCTGTGTAATGACACAAACATTACTTTCCAAAGTGGATCCTATTAAACAAGTTAAACCTGAAGAGATGGCATGCCCACAAGATTCAGAAGGTGGAAGAGAGGATGCAGATATCTTTCCTTCTCTGGCAGTATTGGCAGATGGATATGTGACTTTCCTGGATATGCCTTTCCAACAACCTCTTTGCTTTTCTGTCACTTCAGCCACTCACTGCTGAGAGAAGCTGTGAGGCCACCGGCCACCTTTCCTGAAGTGGGTGGGAGGGATTCTAGGTGGGAGCGGCTCTTCACTTATTCGTGGCAGTGAACCTGGAGCTAGTGGTAGTATCCACAATTTCCACTCCTCCAGCTTTTCCCATGGCTTCATAAGCACCACAATTAAATCTCTTCATGTTTTAAATACCCACAGTGGCTTTGTTTTCCTGACTGAATCCTGATACAGCCTGGTTATGGCCTAAGAGACTAATGTCATTTCCGTGCAATGAAATTGCAGAAATGAAAGGACATGGGAAATCCCAGAATTTTATCTGAGATGGCTTTAGACATTCTTTCTTAGGAGGCTTCATCATAATTCTGTAATTGATTCAGAAAGGACTTGGGACAAAGAGGCTCACAGAAAATCACTTACAGAGAAGGAAAATGGGCATATATATATATGAACAGAATAGATTTTTCTTAGACATTCCACGCCTGGGAGTAGAATGCCATTGCAGACACCATTCAGAGAAGAACAAAATCAAGTCAAAGTCAATACAAGCATTGCAGGTTAATTTCACAGGGAAATGTTCCTAAAATACCAGCTTCCTTCTGGTCTATGAAATCTCATGCTTTCCTGCTCTTTCATGGCTCTTTTCCAAAGGATTTGCACCTGCCCCAGTCAATCCAAAAATCGATTTCCTTATATTCCTTTTCCATCCACTCATCTTAACATCTTAGCATTTATTTAAATGTCCTAAGTGTAGGGGAACCTAGGTGGTTCAGTTGGTTGAGCATCAGATTCTTGATTTCGGCTCAGGTTGTCATCTCACCATTCATGAGATCAAGCCCGGCATCAGGCTCTTTGCTGACAGCTCAGAGCCTGATGGGGATTCTCTCTTTCCCTCTCTTTAGCTCTGCCTCTCTCTCTCTCTGTCTCTCTCTCTCTCTTTCTCTTTCTCAAAAATAGATAAAGTTTAAAATGTCCTAAGTGTAATGGAGGCTGGACATACCAAAAACCCCATCCAACACTGTCAAGGAAAAATATATGCCATAATACTTAAATTTTCTGATAAACTACAATAGCAATTTTTTCCCAGCTGTACTGAGATATAACTAGCACATAACATTATATAAGTTAAAGGTATACAACATGATGATTTGATCCTTGTATATTGTGAAATGCTTACCACAATCATTTTAGTTAACACATCCATCATCTCACACAATTATCTGTGTGTGTATGAGTGTGTGTGTGTGTTGAGAAAATTTAAAATCTCCTCTCATATAATATAAATGTAATATATATATACAGATACATAATCTCACATCTCATATCTTCTTTATCCATTAAGCCAATGATTGACACTTAGATTGTTTCCATAGCCTGGCTATTGTGAATGATGCTGCAATGAATAGGGGAGTGCAGATAGCTTTTCGAGATCCTGATTTTACTTCCTTTGGGTACATACCCAGAAATGGGACTACTGGATCATCTAGTAGTTCTATTTTATTAATTTTTTAATGTTTTTTAAAATTTATTTTTGAGAGTCAGAGAGAGACAGCGTGAGCAGGGAAGGATCAGAGAGAGAGGGAGTCACAGAATCCAAAGACAGGCTCCAGGCTCTGAGCTACCTGTCAGCACAGAGCCCGACACAGGGCTTGAACCCACGAACCTTGAGATCATGACCTGAGCTGAAGTCAGATGCTTAACCGACTGAGCCACCCAGGCAGCTCTAGTAGTTCTATTTAAATCTTCTGAGAAACTTTCACAGTTTTCCACAATGGTTGGACTAATTTACGTCCCTACCGACAGTGCACCAAGGTTCCCTTTTTTCTCTACATATTCCCATTAGTACCTATTCTTGTCTTTTTTATAATAGCCAGAATAGTAATGTTTTTCCTTCTAAGCATTTTGATGAAAATATAAAAAGTACTAAACCTTCTCTTAATACTTAAGGAAAAAAAATCTGAGACAACAGCACATGGTTGAAAAACCATGTGGCTAATTCTCAGAACACCTAAATTAAACTCTGCCACCTTTGAGGCCTTGGTTAAGTATTTAGCATCTCTGAAACTATTTCCTCTCCTTGTAAAATAGAAACAGTAGTGATACAAGAGATCAAACATACCCCATAAGGTGGTGGCCCTGGACCAGCAACATTATCAACATATGGGAATTTGTTTGGCAGATTTGGGGTCCCCACCTCAGACCTACTGAATCAGAAACTCTAGGGATGGGGTCTAGCAATCTGTTCTAACAAACCCTCTGGGCGATTCTGATACATGCTGTCATAGGGGGTTTGCCTTTGACTCAATAAGACTGTGTAACGTAAAGAATGGTGCTAAAAAAAAAAAAAAACTTATGCAAATGTTAACTAGTACCATTACGAACACCAAGTGTGGTGCAATTTAATGCAGTCCTGCACTCAAAAGTTACTGTGGCCTTTCTGGTTGCTTACTCCTAATGGCCTCGGACCATTGTGCTGAAGGAAGAACTAGGGAGAATTCAAAAGAAATGCCTCTGCTCTCAAGAGTTCTTCAGTCTCCTCCCTCTGCTGTCAGCTATCATTTCTCATGAGGTCAGTGAGTCCTGCTTCTCTCATCTACTGCCTTACACACAGTTGTTCTGAGCCACTGCCTGAGGGCAATTCTGTCTTTCCTACGGAATCAAGTCCTCAGCAGTTTGCAGCTTCAAGCCTCTGTAGTTGCCTTTTTCCAACTTATGTTCTGAATGGTTGAGGCTGCCATCAGTCCAACCTCTGGATAAGAGGTGATATTATGGCATAATAAACATATAGATGTATCTTTTACATAGAAATATTTGTATATCTATGGCCCCAAAGCAGTGCCTTCTACCTAATGAATATACAACAAAAATGTTCAGTTTAATAAGTAAATGAGTGTGTGTGCATATGACAAAGGTAGGTATACAGACAATACATAGTTTCACTCTGACGATTCTAACTCCTGACTCCCAGGCGTGGGTCTAATCAACCCAAGTCCATAAACACTTCTGGGAAAACAATGCCAAGGACAAGAGTTAATGGGAAGGCATTAGAATCTTCTTCATAGGAAAAGGACAGTATCTATACTTGTGTGGTAAAACAGGAGAAAACATTGTGCAGCATTAAATATAGGCGCAATTACTAATACGATTCTGTCCCCGGGGCACCTGGATGGTTTAGTCAGTTAAGTGTCCAAGTCTTGATTTCAGCTCAGGTCATGATCTCACAGTTCATGGGTTCAAGCCCCGCATTGGGCTCTGCTCTAAAATGCAGACCCTGCTTGTGATTCTTTCTCTCCCCCTCTCTGCCCCTTCTCTGCTCATTCTCTCTCTCTCAAAATAAATAAACATTAAATATATATAAATGATTCTGTCCCTCCTGTGTACAGTCGTTTTGGTTAAACACTGCTGAGCCTATTAGCTATAGGCACAGAACCTCTTTGACCCGAGGATAGGGTCCCCTTAAGACAAGTGGTTACTGCTCCGTGGCTTGACTCCTGGAGATGTCCAGGGCTCCCATTGAAAAATCTGGCACTATACCCCACATTCTGTCAGCACAACCCATCTCTCAAGAGAAATGTTGTCTATTTGCCTCTGCTCTGACCTTGGCCTAACTCCTGCCCCACTATTCTGCTCAGCCTCTACAGCTTTCAACCAAGGCTTAGGACTACAGGACTTCCTCTTCTTGCTCTGTTGGCCACAGCACCAAATTTCATTCCCTGTTCTCCAATAAAGAATCCCAGCTTCACTCCTGCTCCCTACCTCAGTTTCCCCGTGATGACCCTCCCTTCAGCAAACCAGCACTCCTTGGTAGTTGAGCACTCACCAGCCCACCTTCCTTGACTCTCTAAGTGGACCAGCCAGGCCCATGTCCACAGTGTGTGGCCAGGCCTAACCCAGACATTCAGCTTGGGACAGGCTTCTACTGACTTCAAACTCCATTGCACAATGCTCAGTATTCAGTAGGAGCTCAATTAATGTTGCTGTCTGCATGAAATTTCAAAAGTTTAGGATGCTGATTCTCAACTAAAATCAGAAATCTGCTCAGGGAAAGGAAGTCAACGCTGTCCTGAAATAGTGATGTGATCAGCAGAAATTCCACAACATCAATCAAAAGAGTTCATGGCAAGTAGTCAGTGAACCAAGTAAAGTGACCTTTGGGCCCCCTCCCACTCCTGCCCCACTCCATATTCTTGTTAGCTGCTGTTGATTGATGGCTTCCTAGAAAAGATGATCCATCATTGTTCAGATGAGCAAAACTTCTACCACAACTTGCAGGTTATTCCAGCATTTTGTAAAAATGAGACAAAATATAAAGTCTAAAAAAATGCCAACTCATGGGAAAAGAGGAAAAGCTCAAAACAGCATGGTATTGCCAAGCATCAGTGAAATTTACATGGATAAAAGATGGATGGATTTTTTTTTTTATACATTATGTAATGTAGGAGATAACCTATGTTTCAAACACACAGAAGGCCAGTGATATGGTTTTTAATTCCATACTGGAAAATTGTTCACAACCAGGATAGTTACTGGGAAAATTAAGTGCCCCCAGCTAGTATCAGCTACCATGGAAATTGAGCTCTTATTTGTGGCAGGCACTGTGCTAGCTGCTTTACATATGTTCTCTCTTTCCATCTTTATTACTGTAAAAGGTAAAACTTTTTTTTACCAACCAAGGTGGACTTGCTCACAGTTACAGAGCTGATAAATGATAGAACCAAATTCAAACCAAAGGAAGCCTAACTCCAAAGCCCATATTCCTTCAATATGCAGTTCTTCTCCCTACCTCCCAAAATTTCAGAAAGGTAGAATCAGGTTTCAATGATCATAGCAACAAAAATGAAAAGATAAGTCTCAAAACACATGTGCCTTAGAAGCTGCAAGTGAAATGGGAGAAGTACAGCCTTACTCTTCAAGTTGTATGATGACCAAAATATTTATAGACTATAAAACAGTCCTGCAAGACATAGAAGTGGGCTTGAATGAATGGACAGACAAGTCATATTTTTGGATAGAAAACTCAGCATCATGCAAATATCAGTTCTCCCTAGGTTATTTTGTGAATTTAACAACAACAACAATAGCAAATAGTGGGGCAGGAAGGATAGCCCTTCTACATACATATATTACAAACCCTTTGGTGTAGGCACATGCATTGACAGATAGGCTAATAGAAAAAGAAATGAAGATCCAAAAATGCCAAACTGAATATGGAAGTTTAGGATGTTATAAAGCACAATCTCAAATCAGTATGGAAGAGGGGAGCCCGGGTGGCTTAGTCGGTTAAGCGTCCGACTTTCGCTCAGGTCATGATCTCGCGGTTCTTGGGTTCGAGCCCCGCGTCGGGCTCTGTGCTGACTGCCAGCTCAGAGCCTGGAGCCTGTTTCAGAGTCTGTGACTCTCTCTCTCTGACCCTCCCCTGCTCACGCTGTCTATCTCTCTCCTAGAAATAAATAAAACATTAAAAAAAAATTCAAATCAGTATGGAAGAAATTGTCTATTTAATGGACAGCTGGTTAGTTATATAGAAAAGTATAAAACTGAAACTATTCCTCATACCATAAACCAGAATAAATTCCAAATGGATCTAAATATTAAACCTAGATATGCGCAAGGAGTAGGAGAAAACATAGGCCATTCTTTTATAATCTGAAAATGGATAAAACTTTCTTTGACTTAAAATCTAGAGCCAACTTGGGCACCTGGGTAGCTCAGTTAGTTAAGCATCTGACTTCAGCTCAGGTAATGATCTCATGGTTTGTGGGTTCAAGCCCTGCATTGGGCTCTGTGCTGACAGCTGAGAGCCTGGAGCTTGCTTCAGATTCTGTGTCTCCTTCTCTCTCTGCCTCTCCCCCACTTGCAATATGCCTCTCTCTCTCAAAAATAAATAAAAATTAAAAAAAAATTAAAATCTAAAGCAAATGTTTCTTAAACATATTAACAAAATTCCAAATATGTAACATGGTCTAAGGTTAGGCTATAGAAAAACATGCGATCCCGTATCTTGCAGTAGGGAATGAAAAATAGTACAATCCCCAAGGGGGGAAATTTGAACAATATCTCGATAGATCACATAAACACATTTACCCTTTGACCTAGCAATCCTACTTCTAGGAATCTTATCACAAATTCACTAGTGAAAACAAAATGATGCAGACATAACACCATTCACTGTAATACACTTTGCAATAGTGAAACACTGGAAACAACCTAATTCAACCAGAGGATGCTACTTAATAAACTATGGTACATTCACAAAATGGAGTACAGTGCTGTCTTAAAAAGGAATAAGAAAGCTCTCAACATTATATAAAGCACTGATTTTCAGCTAGAGATGGTTTCGGCTCGCACCCACCCACCCCAGGAGATATTTAGCAATGTCTGGAGACATTTTTGATTGTCTACTGGCAGATAGAGGTGTTACTAGTATCAGGTGAGTAGAGGCCAGGGATGCTACATATTCTACAATATACAGAACAGTTCCCCCAAAACAAAGAATCATCTGGTCCATAGTGCAGCTGTTTATAAACCTTGCTATAGAGTATTCTTCAAGATACATAGTTAAGTGAAAAAAAAAGCAAATGAAGAACATATATTGCTGAGACCCACCCCCCCCCCCACCCTTCTCCTGCTTTTGGAACCTGACAAGACTGATGAAGGCCTGCAAACCTGAATGGGCTCTCCCTCAGAGACATTTTCATACAATATTATGATGGACTGGATAATGATTAAATGAACTCTAGTAATATGCTCGTATCTTTTGACTTGTGTGATTACACAGTTTGTCCTCTTGGTGCCCTGGGCCACCATGTAAAAAGGTCTCACTACCCTAATGGGGAGATCATGTGGAAAGAGAGCTTCCTGGGCTGGCTAACCCCACTTTGTACAGCCCTCACAACTTAGGCACCAGACGTGAGGAAAGAAGCCACCTTAAATACTCCAGTTCAAGCAGTCACACGTGGAGCATCAGAACCACCCCAGTGAGCCCAGTCTAAACTGTGGAGCTTTAAGAAAAAAAATAGTTTGACCTTTGGGGACCTGTACCACATTTATCTTGTGGTTATTATATATCCCTTGGAACAATGTTAAACATTTTCCCCATACTGCAGCACCAACCACCTATAGCATCATAGATCCATTACTCTGATGCTGTGGAGAACGTCAGAAGCTGAGGAAAAGTTAAGAAAAAAGAGACAGAGATTGCAAACTCTCTCTCTAGTCAGCCTTCTCATTGTTTAGGAGCCATCAGAGTTATAAGGAAGACTGCCAGAATCCAGAGGGAGTGGATATGAGTTAGGCTACAGCAGAGAAAGTTCCCCCAGATGCTCTAGAGATGCTCTTTACTACTTTCTGGACAATTGGATTTCTTTTATTTTATTTTTATGTCCCAGCAACTTATGTGTCTTGAAAGTAGGGCTGGAAGGTCAAGGGAGAGCACTTTGAAAAGTGGTCAAGAAGAGGGCAATTCAATAGGGTAGCTTAGGATGAGTCATCGTGTAAAAGAAGTAATCATCTTGATAAGGCACGATATCTGCATTAAAGCATGAATATGCCCAAAGTACAACTCTGCCTGACAACCCTAGCATTATTCCAAGCATCCTGGATACAGAACATACCACTGCACCAGTAATTCTGTACCCACTAATTCATGACGCTAAGTCTACCATAATAAAGCCCGCCATGTTCAAGATCAATCAAGGATTGTCTTAGGAATTAGAGACACCAAACCTATATGTTGTATGTGCCAGAGTACAAACACTGACATGGTCTGAAAAAGAGAAAGGGTCAACTATTCTACAGCCTACCCACTAGCAGGTATCTCTGGAGGGAAAAAAAAGACTGCAGTAAAACATTTTCATACTTAACAAAAATCCACTTACAAATATTCTGTAATTTTCTAGAGAATTTATGAATGGTTCATTGACATGTCCGTCTGCCACAAGAAAAATTAGCGAAAATTTGAATTATGTTACTTATTTCTCCTTTGTGTTTTTGAAAGTAGATTTTACATGGTATAATCCAAATCAGTAGTTTTCTAGATAAACAGGCTGTCTGGACTAGGCTCTCTCACTTTTTGTATGTTAATAAATCTTTTACTAACCTAAGGGACAACAGGATGAGATGAGTATATTTGGCTTTACAGTTCAGGAAGGCAGGACTAGAAATATAGGATGGAACCTGACCCATGAAACGACACACCCCTCTAGGGGTGATCACCAAAGTTCTCAGAAGTACTTTTATGTAATATGTAAGATAGCAAAATGTGACCTCCTTCACCTCCATGGATGGTGATTTGGGCAAACACTCCTACAGGCATACACACACACATAGCAAAGCCAACTAACAAATCTTGCATATATTTCAATCTGTATCTCTCCAGACTAGTCTATTCCAAGTATAACTAGGAAAACTGAGGCAACTGAACAGACTTCTACCATTTCAGGACTCTGATTTTCTTTTAAGAAATCCTTGTTTCCACTTATTTTCAAAGTACTGTATTATCCATTGAAGGATAGATTTCTTTTTTTTTAATTTTTTAACATTTATTTATTTTTGAGAGACAGAGAAAGAGCACAAATAAGAGATGAGTAGAGAGAGAGGGAAGCACAGAATTTGAAGCAGGCTCCAAGATCTGAGCTGTCAGCACAGAGCCCAATGCGGGGCTTGAACTCATGAGTGGTGATCATGACCTGAGCCAAAGTTGGACGCTTAACTGACTGAGCCCCCCAGGCTCCCCAAGGACAGATTTCTTAATAGCAGCAGACAATAAATGGTGGTTAAAACCATTAAAATGTAATAAAAACAAAGGAATAATACCAACAGTCTTCATATTGCTGAAATTGTACACCAATAAAAATACATCACACTACACAAAGAAATGGAAAAACATTCCATGCTCATGGATAGGAAGAATAAATATAGTTAAGATGTCATTACTACCTAAAGCACTCTACACATTCAATGCAATTCCAATCAAAATTGCACCAGCATACTTCTCAAAACTAGAACAAACTATCCAAAAATTTGTATGGAACCACAAAAGACCCCGAATAGCCAAAGTAATACTGAAAAATAAAACCAAAACGGGAGGTATCACCATCCCAGACTTCAGCCTCTACTACAAAGCTGTCATCCTCAAGACAGTATGGTATTGGCACAAAAACAGACACATAGACCAATGGAACAGAATTGAGAACTCAGAAGTGGACCCAAAAGTATACAGCCAACTGATCTTTGACAAAGCAGGAAAGAATATCCAATGGAAAAAAGACAGCCTTTTTAACAGATGGTGTTGGGAGAACTGGACAGCAACATGCAGAAGAATGAAACTAGATCATTTTCTCACACCATGCACAAAAATCAACTCAAAATGGATAAAGGACCTGAACGTGAGACAGGAAACTATCAACACCCTAGAGGAGAAAGCAGGAAACAACCTCCTTGACCTCCACCGCAGCAACTTCTTACTTGACACATCCCCAAAAGCAAGGGAATCAAGAGCAAAAATAAACTGTTGGGACCTCATCAAGATTAAAAGCTTCTGCACAGCCAAGGAAACAACCCAGAAAATTAATAGGCAACCAACGGAATGGGAAAAGATAGTTGCAAATGACATATCAGATAAAGGGTTAATATCCAGAATCTATAAGGAACTCACCAAACTACACGCCCGAAAAACAAACAACCCAGTGAAGAAATGGGCAGAAGACATGAACAGACACTTCTCCAAAGAGGACATCCAGATGGCCAACAGACACATGAAACGATGCTCAGCATCCCTCCTCATCAGGGAAATACAAATCAAAACCACACTGAGATACCACCTCACGCCAGTCAGAGTGGCTAAAATGAGCAAATCAGAGAACTCTAGATGCTGGCGAGGATGTGGAGAAACGGGCACCCTCCTACACTGTTGGTGGGAATGTAAACTGGTACAGCCCCTCTGGAAAACAGTGTGGAGGTTCCTCAGGAAACTAACAATAGAACTCCCCTATGACCCAGCAATAGCACTGCTAGGAATTTACCCAAGGGATACAGAAATGCTGAGGCATAGGAGCACATGGACCCCAATGTTCATAGCAGCACTCTCCACAATAGCTAAAACATGGAAAGAGCCTAAGTGTCCATCCACAGATGAATGGATCAAGAAGATGTGGTTTATCTATACCATGGAATACTACATGGCAATGAGAAAGAATGAAATCTGGCCATGTGTAGCAACATGGATGGACCTTGAGGGTGTTATGCTGAGCGAAATAAGTCAGGCAGAGAAGGACAAATATCATATGTTTGCACGTATAGGAGGAACAAGGGGGAGAAGAAGGGCGGAAATGGTGGGGGAAAGGGAGAGAGGCAAACCATGAGAGACTCTTGAATGCTGACAAAAACTGAGGACTGATGGATGTGAGGGGAAGGGGGGATGGGCATAGAGGAGGACACTTATGGGGATGAGCACTGAGTGTTATGTGGAAACTAATTTGACAATAAACTATTCATAAAAATAAATAAATAAATAAAGTAAAAGAAAAAAAAAATACATCACACTAAAAGCATGTGTTCCAGAAAATAGGAATAGAAACGTAGGTACAGGATAATATTTTATTAGCAACCTACATAATTGATATTGGTAAATGATGATCCTGACAGGAAAAATCATGCAGCAAACATAATCTAATAGCTATGTATATCTAGAAAAGGAATGTGAACAACTGTGGAATTCAAGAAGTAATGTATTCTCTTACCTTGAGACATTGAAGGTTGTGTACATTATAATTTCTAGATATATAGTAATGCTAACACACAAGAATCAGATCATACAAAATACAGTAGTGTCCTGTTCTTTTCCAGTGTTGTGCTTCTGGAAGATATATTATTGTAACCATATTCAAAAACAAAAAAATAAAAAAGATAGTGACCTATTTAAGACCACACATCAAGCTCTTGCGTATTCCCAGAGGGTTTACACTGACAGGAAAATAGCATGACTTTCACACAATGACAGTGTCCCATGAATAAAGATTTACACATAAGTAAACAACTGGAATTAAAAGGCAAACAGGACAGAGTTACAGTCTACTCCAAGATTGGCTTTTGTCAATTTTCTGTTTAGCTTAGAAACTCCTCCTCCTCTCTAATTATATGGCTGAAGAGAATCTTCAGATATAGTTATTTTCAGCTATAATCTAAGACAAAAAAAGAAAACGATTATGCACATCTTTTTCCAAGAAGAAGGGTCATAATGGGTTTAAATGTTCAACTGAGTTAGTTTTAATCTTCCTCCAATGAGCTTAGAAACCAAATGAATATGTAAACAAGCTCTAAATATATGCAAGATGCGAGAAATACACTGAGAGAAGCGAGGATGTGTGAAGATAAAGATATAAACTGAGTTGGGTTCATACACTGTTAAAAAAAAATAGCCACAAAAGTCCATGAATCACATTCACTTTAACAGACATGACAGGAAAGTGGAAATATGAGCAAGTGGATTGTTCTCAAATAGGTACTATTATTTTCTAGAATCATTAAAATTAGATTGAATTGTTATGGATTTTTCATGAGGCAGCATTAGACTGCTGCTAGAGGTGCCATCTAATAAAATCAGTGATTTGCAACACAGGAATGCTTCACACCAAAGGAGGCGTCTGCGAATTCATCACACCAGCAAGCTCATTGTTTTACTTGAGAGAAAACCTTTATGAAGTACCAAGGGAACTTGGAGATAAAAATGTACATTTTGTTGTCCTTAATTTTTTAACATAATATAAAGGCTTTTCTCTGTCTATGTTTTTAGTGTTTGCACAACCACATGGTTTGTCCATTTGCTTGTTTGTGCCACTGTTGCTACTTCTGGAGATGAAAAACCAAAGTCTTAGGCAACACCAATGTGGCTCTGGTAGATGTGACCTTAGAATGCATCAGATTTGCTCTGTCCACATACCATCTTTGGGACAAAACAGTCCCACTGGTACTCTTTCTTATAGTCACTGGCCCCCTTTGTAAACCTTGATGAGTTGGGGTACAGGACCTCCCAACCACATTTTAATTCTCCTGGGCGCTTGGATATGACCACTTTGCTTGTGCAGTGCCCAGCTTAATAACACAGGATAAATAATATTCAGAAATGTTATTTTGATGATGACCTTATTTACAAATAGTTATCTCTTCTTGAGGTTTTTTCTTCCAAGCCAGATGTGTCTGCATAAAACACATGTTCTTGGATTTTTCCTTCCTACAGTTACACTTAAAAAAATGTTTGGATTTGCATTTAGAAACAAATTTCCTCTCCAACATTGGGGATATACTCTAGAAGTTCCCACAAATGATTTGAAAACAGTACATATTCCTCTGCTGGGTACAGAAAATTCTCCAACTAGAAACCACACTACAAAATGTTAACAAGAACAACTGATACTTTGGGCTGGGTATCAAGACCTTTGGCTGCCTGCAGTTTTGACTGCAAAGGGAAAATTCAAAGTTAGAAATTGTGAATATGTAACTTGAAAGGGGTTTCAACCTTCAATCCTTGAGGAAAAACACTAATATAAGGGAAAGAGTTGTGGCTATATACAAATAATGTCCAATCAAAATTCATTTATATTTCCCATTGACTGAAGTTCCAAGATGCCTTACGACTCAGAGTTTTCAAGAATAATAATCACATCTATCATGTGTTGGAAAGGGCAGAGGTGGGTGGGAGTGAGAATTCGATGAAGGAGAGTGAAAGGACAGGGCAGGTAAGTGAGTGCTAGACATTGGCTTGTAAATGGGCACCTGGGTGACTCAGTCAGTTAAGCAACTCATTCTTGACTTTGGCTCAGGTCATGATCTCACGGTTTGTGAGATCCAGTCCCACATTGGGCTCTGTGCTGACAGTATGGAGCCTGTTTGGGATTCTCTGTCTCCCTATCTCTGCCCCTCCCTAACTTGCTCTCTATCTCTCTCTCTCAAAATGAACAAAAATAAACAACAACAGAAAAAACATTGATTTGTAAAATTGAGAAATACCAGGTAGATACAAGGGGTAAAACAGATTCAGAGAGAATCCAATCAAAGCCAAATATTTTAAGATAAATATTCTAAACTTGGGTTTAGTGTGGTAGGAAAAAAAATCTAGGGCAGGTGTGATGTAATTTAATAGTTGTACATGTTTTAAAAATGCTCTGCAATCGCTGCTAATTACATACCCAATGAGTCACCTGTGCCATTTGGCAAATCTAAGTCTGCATTGATTGAAGCATGGAGTCCAAAGCTACAGCATTTTTCTTGGTTATGAGACCTGAACCCTGCTGTCAGCCAGAGATGGGCTTTGGATTTGGGGTTCCACATGTCTAGACTGAGTTAGCAAGGAGGCTGGTTGTGATATCTGGGGTTGGAGTAAGCACTGTAATCTGCTGCTTGCATTTTCTCTTCCACTCCCAAGTGACCTTTCTCTGATCTAGCAGTTCATGCCATCACAGTTATTCGTTTAGTTACAAAAATATGCACTAGAACAACAGTGTTTTTCTAATTATCATCTTCCCCTTGTCATTCTTAATCTTGACTCAGTATAGGCTAAAGATTAGGTATAAAGACCATGGGAATCGACACAGCCCCTTGGAGACCATAGTGTCAGAGAGTGTGAGAGCAGTACAGGGTTCAGGTAGGCACTAATGGTGTTGTGAACTGTTGAGTGAACAATTTAGAGACCATCCTTCCAGTGCCATATAGTGAGCAAAACAGAAAAATCCCTGTCTTCATGCAGTTTACATTACAGTAGGAGACAGACAATAAAAATAAACAAGTAAAATATACAGTCCAGCAGAGAGTAACAAGTTCTCTAGCAGATGTGATCAGTGCCCTCTCTGATTCCCCTGGACTCTGTTCCCACCTCCTATTGGGAGCCTCTGCAAAGCAGAGGGCCTTCTCTGGCAGCTGAAGGACACCTGCCCAAGCACAGAGATAGGAACCTCCAGAACGTTAAAGTCCCAACCACCACCACTACCCCCACCCCCCACAGAAGCTCTCAACACCCACTGATGAGAATTGATGGGTAAACATGCCAACTTCCTGACGCCTCAGACATCCTCCAAGGCATGTCCGTGCAGTTTCCCAGAAGCTCTGGCAGGACTGAGTCCCAGTTGCCCACAGCAGTAAACTGCTGACTGCAGCACCCTGAACTCCCGTTTCAATCTCCCACACCCCACTGGTCTTCTGGGGATCACCGCATATCAACCACTGCATTCAAATCCTTCTCTAAGATCCTGCTTCTGGGCAAGACAAGTGTTACAGAAACATGATGCAGACAAAGACACGAAATACTGAGTAGAGCGAAATATTAGATGGGGTGATTGGGAAAGCCTTCGCTGAGGTCATTTTGGAGAAAAAAAAAAAACTAGGATGGGGCGCCTGGGTGGCTCAGTCGGTTCAGCTTCCGACTCTTGATTTCAGCTCAGGTCATGATTTCACGGTTTGTGAGTTCAAGCCCCACGTTGGGATTCTCTCTCGCGCCTTCTTTCTCTCTGCCCATCCCCTGCTCACTCACTTGCTCTCTCTCTCTCTCTCTCTCTCAAAATAAATACATAAACTTAAAAGAAAAAAGACTTGGAGGGAAGGAGGAATGAGGTCATTATAGTTCCACACTAAGGTCACTGCCAAGCCTACCACACTATGTTACATCCAGAGCCATGGTAAAGGATTTGTTCAGCTTGTCCCGGGGCGGCGGGGGGTGGGGGGATGTCCCTCTCTGGTATTTGAAAATAAAGTGTTCATCCCTAGTAATTTGGTGAGGTTTGGATTTTTCACTGCTAGAAGCAAAACATTGATTTTCCTTCACAGCTTTTTGATATAAATGTATGTGAAGCCCATAGGGCATCTTGCCCTCTTATTCTTATTATAAGATGTCTTGTCAACTGTCTTAACTCAAGGCCACAGAACTGACTCAATACTGTGACGTTCTCTCTCACAGGAATTCTCAACAAAATTTCATGAGTACAGATATGAACGTGGTGGGGATTTATGTCACTTTCACTTAGACCTTCCAAAGAATAAAATGTCATTCTTTGTAGCCACCCTGAGCTTACTGTATGACACACTGACCCTTTATGTATAGTGACCTGCAATATATGCATAATATGTATATACAGAGAGAAAGACAATTTCACAGAACCATTGGCTTCTAAAATTAGATGCTGGAGCACCTGGGTGTCTCAGTCAGTTAAGCATCCAAATCTTGATTTTGGCTCAGGTTATGATCCCAAGGTTGTGGGATGGAGCCCAGAGTGAGCACGGAACCAGCTTGGGATTCTCTCTCTCTCCCTTTCTCTCTCTCTCTCTCTCTCTCTTTCTCTCTCCCTCCTCGCCTTTGGCCCTCTCCCCTGCTCACTCACTCTCTCTCTCTGTCTTTAAAAAATAATAATAATAAAAGTAAATAAATAAAATTAGAAGTTACCTCAATAGACAAATCTCTTACTCAGGACAGTGATCCCTGCCCCATCATTCCTGTTTGGGAGGTCGCCAGGTCCTGCCCGTGTTCTCCTGGTCTTGACTTGACAGTTCTACTTAAACAAAAGTACAAATCTACCTAGCTGATTGCAGACTCACAATATTATACACCATGCACATCACAGATGCCTCACTGTAAGTTTGTATTATAGCGTAGCCCCCACAGTAGATATTTTACCCCAGGAATGCAAGCCAGCTATTCTACTGAGCTTAGTTAGAGACCATCTAGGATTCCAGCTTTATTTTCACACCTGACAAAGACTTTGCATTGCCAAATTGCCTCTGTCAGAGAAGCTTCCACTTTTAGTTGATAAGCGTTCAACAGGCTTTCCCAAAACTGATTGTGTGCCTGACCAAAATTAGCTTAAAAACTAAAATTGCATGGTAAATTAGAGAAGCCAGGCATGAGAATGAATTTCCCACAGACAAATATTTTCATTAGACATTTTTGTTGAAGCTGACAGACTACCAGAGAGAAGAATCTTTCAAAATGTCTCCACAGCCTGGAGTGACCCGTGGCAGGCACCTGTGTGCCAAAGATGTGTGATGTGGATCAGACTGCATCCAGAAGATCTATCCCAAGGTGGCCTTTGTAGGAGGGCTCTAGGCTTACAAACCAGAGACGTTTGGAGAGTATGACCACAACATGTGAAATTTGAAAATAGGTCTGGACCAGAGGAGAGCACCTCTGTGACCCTCCTATTCGATCAAATTGGCCACAAGATCCCTGAAGCAGAACTTGTGCTTGGTCCTCTGGATTAGAAACCACCAGGGCTTGAAGTGGACCTCATTTCTCTATTAGTAGGAATAATCTTGGTTGCAAGAAACAGCTCACTTAAATTTCATGAACAATTAAGGAAATTTTTACCTCACAGCTCTCTAAGCAGTGATCACAGATGACTGGATCAAAGTCCTGGTTCATTTCTCTTTGATTTTCTCTATTCTCTTTCCATGTCTCTGCTTCAAGTTGGCTGTAATAGTTCCTGGACTAACACTGTAAACATGCCCAGAGGAAGAGATGTCTGGTGCCCACTCTTAAAGCTAAAGAAACGATTCTACCCAAGGTCCCTGGCAAGCATCTGTTATTGTGATATATGTCTATTCCAGGAACAATCACTATGACAGTAGGGACAGAATTACCCTTACACCAATCAGGAACCCCCTGGAACTGGAGATGGGCTCATCTGCCCCCGGAGTCCATGAGTGGTGTCAGCAAAGGTGGATTCCTAGATTGAAAGTAAGTTACTTTGGGGAAAGGGAAGAAATATAGAATTTTTTTTCTGGGAGAAAACTGACAATATCCTCTGCATTCATATTGCAGCTTGGTGCTCTCTAGTCTTTCCTTTTTCTTGATCAAAATTCCTGGGATCCAAGAAGCATAACAATAACCATAGCAAAAGTCCAGAGAAGTCTTGGATTCTTGCAGTTTACATAGAATTGAAAAATCACTGACCCATTCCATTTCTTCCAGTAATGTGCCAAACTGTCAGATCTATATGCTGACAGAGGTTTTTAAAAGCTCTATGCTCAACTTTTTGCAATTGATAATACTGAGTGATGCCAATAATGAAGTCATATCTTTACAACACCTATCTTCATTCTTCATTGTCATTAAGCTGGAAAATTTAACTATTCAGTATGATGATCATTTCCAGCCTTTGATAAGATTTTTCCATTTTCTCTCTTTTTTTAATGCTTTTAAATTGTAATAAAGCTTTAAAGACTGAGCTACCAATAGTTTCATTTGTCTATCTTTCAACTATAATGAATACAGATGGGTAGAAAGGAAAAGAAATCCTGGATTTGGTCTAATCCTATAATCTTTCTCATTTGCTTGTGAAAGGTTGAATAATTCTAGATGAATACCTTGTAATGCCAGTGTTTTCTCATACCAATGATTTATTTTCTCATTGACACTAAAGAAATATTCAATATAATGTGCATATATAAACTACAAAATGATAATAACCCACATATGAAAAGTCATAAGTAACCAGTGTAATCAAAAGTAATGTGTAAGTCTGCATGCATATACACACACATCATTAATACAGAAATACATCCTAGGAAAGAGACCACAGAAATACTAAATGGAAAAACAAAAACAAAAACAAAACACTGAGTGCATTTTCTGCCCCATAAAATAAGAAATCATGATGTTTTTCTTTCTAACCATATTTGTCCAAATATCATAGTTGATATATCCATATTGTGATAAGCTGTGACATTAAAACTACTTCTACTGGAGTCCACTTCGAAAATTTTATTTTACTTCCCTGCCATTTACCCAGTAATTTGTCAGTCTAGTTATGTATGTGGAAAAAATGGACTTCTGGGCCTCATATATCTCCAGAGAATTGATGCTGTCTGCACATAAATTTTACTGTTTTCCTAGTCAAAAAAAAAAAAAAAAAAAAGTGAAACCCCTAGTGTGCTAGGTCCAGAAAATAAAGAAAAATAAAGTCAGCTCAATTTTCCTTGGGTTGGCAGTACACTGTGGTAAATGATGAAAATGTTGTAATACGATAAAGTGATAAGTAATGATCTTCTGATCCACAGTGAGCTCTGTCTACTAAATGAGAGATGTTGCATGAAAATGAACAACCTTTCCAATGAGGGAGATAAAACAAGCTCTGGGGGCACCTGGATGGCTCAGTCAGGTAAGCCTCTAACTCTTGGTTTCAGCTCAGCTCATGATCTCACAGTTTCATGAGTTCAAGCCCTGCATCAGACTCTGCACTGGCATCATGAAACCTGCTTGGGATTCTCTCTCCCTCTCTGTCTGCCTCTCCCCCACCCACACTGTCTCTGTCTTTCTCAAAATAGATAAATAAACTTAAAAAAAATTAGCTCTGGAAGGAAAATTTCTGAGTGAGCAGTGGTAGGTGTGTAAGTAGTCTGTTTATCTCCTCTGCAGTTTCATCTATCTCTTGCTGAGTCTCTTACTCCGATTCTACCTTGTTGTCAACACTCCGACTCTCAGGGCAATGTTCTTCCCTTTTTGATATTCTGACTCAAGTATATATAAAACCAAAATCCATTTCACTCATCCTAAGATCAAAGCAGTTTGAGTTAATTTCCAAAGGAGATGAAAAAATACAAGATTTAAACTTACAAAGCACAGTGTCCTGATACCCAGTTTATTCAGTTCATAAGCCCTGTTTCATTTAACAAGCAATCTCAGATGTGTTAAAAAGGACTAGGGAAAAGAATTGTGGGTTATTTTGCTTATGATTGGCACAAATTTGAAAGGGAAATGGAGATACAAAAAGGTGATATATAGTTCAATCATGAAAATTCATTATTTTATAGATAGGCATATCTTTTTACAAACTCAAGCAAATTTAAAGTAATAATCTCATCTTAATTTAAAGCATTCACTGTGTTTCTACAGAAATTTTTGAGTATCAGGGATATAATCCTCTGAGTATTAAAGGCATATTTAAAAAGGTTTTTACTTTCATTAATAGAAATTGGATGATGTAGACCAAACTTATTGCCAAGAATGACTTGAAAAGATGAACAAACATTTTTTGAATGTTTGAAGGCACAGATAGTAAGACAGTAAGCAATTACATAATCTTGGCCCAGAAACATAAGGAAACCCAAGAAAGCCTGGAATTTTTTTTTTAAATATAGTTTATTGTCAAATTGGTTTCCATATAACATCCAGTGTTCATCCCAACAAGTGCCCTCAATGCCCATCACCCACGTTCCCCTCTTCCCCACCCCCATCAACCCTCAGTTTGTCCTCAGTATTTAAGAATCTCTTATGGTTTGCCACCCTCCCTTTCTGTGACTATATTTCCCCTTCCCCTTCCTCATGGTCTTCTGTTAAGTTTCTCCTGATCCACATATGAATGGAAACATGTGATATCTAGCTTTCTCTGCCTGACTTATTTCACTTAGCATAATATCCTCCAGTTCAATCTACATTGCTACAAATAATCAGATTTTATTCTTTCTTATTCCCATGCAGTATTCCATTATATATATAAACTACGTCTTCTTGATCCATTCGTCTGTTGATGGACATTTAGGCTCTTTTCATGTTTTGGCTATTGTTGAGTGTGCTGCTATGAACATTGGGGTACATGTGCCTCTATGCATTAGCACTCTTGTATCCCTTGGGTAAATTCCTAGCAGTGCTATTGCTGGGTCATAGGGGAGTTCTGTAGAGTAGGTTCCTTAGCCCTCAGATGGTAGTGCTGGCTGAAGACCTGAATATATGAAAGACAAATCCATGCCTGAAATAATATGTCAATTTTGGTCAAGATGGAAGATGCCCAACATAGCCAATTCTTCACTAGATAGCTGGTTGCATTCCTTAAGGGATGCTACTGTATTGGGAAATCAATGTTCTCTCTGCTGCTGGAAGAGTAGACATTCATCAGTGGCAGTAATTAAGTCTCCTTTGTTAAGTGGGAGTCCATGTATTTGGGCCCATACTTAATCTCCATCCCTGCTTAACTGGCTACTCTGTTCATGATCCCAATTGTATCAGCACTGGGATCATCAATGGAAGAAATTGGTAGATGTCAACCAATTCTATGTGGCTATTGAGTGGGATGCTTTCTGATAGGCATGAATATATGCAGCACTTTACACCAAATCCCATTGGTCCATTTATATGCCTTTTCTCCAGAGATCCTTCTGTCTTGTCTTCCATTATTTCCTCTAGGCACCTGACCAATCATCTAAACATACACCTAAAATATCTAGTAAATATTTAGTATTTAGTAAAGAGAAATGAAAACATATGTTTGTACCAACACTTTTACACAAATGTTTCCAGCAGAAAGGAGAGCTGCTGATATGGAAGAGATATAAGGGGGCCTTTGGAGGTACTGGTGATGTTCTATTTTTTGACCTGGGTAAGAAATACACACGTGTTTACTTTGTGAGAGTTTGGGGGAACAAATACTTAGGATCTGTTCACTTTCGTGTTTGTTATATAAAATAATTTAAAATTTTTTTCAAGCCTATAAAAGAGAATATCCCTAAAATACCACTAAATCAAAATATTTATTGTTCCTTTCAGTATGTAATATAAAAATATCATCACCATGTAACTAGCAGTGACATTCAAATTGAGGACTAGCAATTGGGAAGAGACACGTGAATGTGAAGGAAGCAGTAACAAAAAATGTAAGGTTCATATCCTTGCCTAAAACTATGAAGAGTAAAACCTTGATTTTCTCAACTGAATGGCAAAATGGATCAGTTTCATTATTGCGAGGTATTTCCAATAGGAGCAGCAAAATAAACAAGGCTTGAAACAACAACAACAAAAGTGTGTGTCTGTGTCCAAATCTGAAACTAGCCTAAAATTTGAAGTAATTTAAAGAAAGTGACAAAAATAAAAGGGATAATAAATATCTTACACATGGTTTTAAAAGTTAGTTGCAGAATAAATTGTTCTTAGTAGAAATTTAAAACCAGTGATATGGAAAGGGAAGCCTTATTTATTGATATTTATGCACTCCAATGTCCAAATAGGATTTAAAGTGACTTACAGGGAAGAATAAAGATACATAATGGTTCATGAAATAAGAACGAAAAAAGGAAAGCAGTGTTATAAAAAATAAGGGGGAGGAATAAATATGCCAACCATCAAAAATGTTTCCAATTCAGATATTTCCCCTGAGCTCCAGACTTACATATATCCTATTGCCTTTTGGATTTGAACTATGATATTTGTACTTTAAAGTGCCTCAGCATAGACAGAGTTACCTATATACCTGCATTAGTAAATTTAAGTTGTACCTAGGTATTATCAGTTAACCTAACCAGGAATCCATATCCAAAAGGCAGTCAGCTACTGCTCTAATCAAGAAGCCCAGCTCCAGCTGCCTATTATACTTGCCTCTCTTATCTTCATCTTTCATCAATACCAGAGGTTTATAATTAGCATAATAAATGTTTAAAAAATGAGTTTCACTGGTAAAGTGAATAGCCCAGAGGAAGTTAGAAATAAGCTCTCTTGAGGGAAAAATGAATGGTATTTCACTGATATTTATTGAATAAAGTACATTCAGGACACTCTTCTCCTGATAAAGTTTAAGGAGACAGCAGAACAGAGTGAACCTTTATAGACAGTGGTTGAGATTTTATACCTCAACAGCCATGGGACTGGGGGCTTATTGCTTCATGTATCTGAACCTCTTATGAAGATGGCATTGTGATAGCTAATAGGACAGAGGACGACTCTTTCAACCTTACAAAACACTTTATATTAATTATTTGGTGCCTGCTTGCTAATAAATGTTCACCTTAAATACAAAGGTCTGTGTGCATGGCAGAAATTGCTCTAAAACTTGTCATCAATGCAACCTGATATCAGTCTATAGAATAGCTGACCCTCATCCATCTTGGATTTTGAGGTCCTTACTACTATCAAGCGAAAAGAACCTGAGAGTTATGCAGAATCAAACTGGCTAGGTCAGTTCACAATTTACAGTTGAGGTTCCTCTCAAATGCAGAAAGCCAAAGCTAAAAAGCTACCCTGCCCCCAGCCTGCGATTCCTTCTGTTTTCTTTTTTCCTCAGTTAATAAGACTCCCATTATCTTGTCATTCAAGCCAAAATCTGGTGTCTTTCTAATTCCATCCCTGCCTCACCCAATACAATTTCCGATATGCTAATACCTCTCTAAGTTGTTGCATTTTTTAAATATATTAAGTAATTTAATCTTACAGTAGGGTATGAGGAGAAAACTGAAGCACCAAGCTTGAGTAGTAACAAGGTCACATGGCTACTAAGAGGTGGAACTAAGATTCAAACCCAGGCAGCCTAGGTCCAGAATCTTCACTCTTACCCACAACTCCTATCAGTTTTACCTTCTTAAATATGTTCACCTATATCCTTATCTCCAAGCCCACTACCATCCCTTATGCCCTGCACCTTTTCTTGCCTAAATAACTGTGAGAACCTCTGGTCTCAGACTTCTCAGACCCATTTATACTATCTGTATAAAATATAGAAAATACACAAATACGAAAATTATGCCATGGTGTTCACCTACTTCAAACCTTCAGAGGTTTGTCATCACCACAGTTTGATGGCTGGACTCCTTGGCAAAAGTCTTAGGGCCCTTATGATCTGGTTGGCCCACTTTCCCCCCTGAGATCAGCCCCAATCCACATAGCACTCCAGGCCCGAGCTATGGCAGCCTATCTAAAGACCGAGAAACTCTCTCCTACTCCTTGATGCTTCTGTTCTTGCTGTTTTCTCTACTGGGAATGCCTTTCCTCTCCCTATCCACTTGAAGAAATTCTATCCATCCTTCAAGATGCAAATCCTCTATGACAGCTTACCTATTGCCCCGTGGAATTAGTCAGCTCTTCTGCTGCATTCCAAAAGAGTTCCTACACTTGGTTTTATTATAGCATGTGTTCTCACATGTCTGTTTCTTCTATTTGCATTCATGGAGGGCAAGTGTTACGTCTTCCCTTGGCATCTCTAGTACTACCTGGTCTCTAGTCATGTAAATAAATAGGTATTTAATAAAACAAAAGAGTGATTGACACAGCAAATATGGTGATTGACCATATTCAGGTTAAAGATTTGGCTCTAGGCTTCTAGGAAGCCATGGCAAAATAAAGGAGAGAGAGTGAAGAGAAGAAGGAGGAGGGAGATGCAAAGAAGGAAGGAGGGAGGAAGAGAGGGAAGGAATGAAGAAGAAATACACATTATATTACTTCCAATTAAAGGTTACTATAAAAACCGGATGTGTAAATTCTGCTTTTTCATTTTCTATACTGTTTTTGAACTGCAGTGAACATAAGGGAATGAGAGAGTTAGAAAGATTGGAATTGTCTTCAGAATGTGTTATGTTGGCATCTGAGATTTCACAGAAAAGTCTGGATGGTGATAGGGGCTGCCACTGACTCCAGGACTCAGAATGGCTACAGGGCTTTTGAAAGTCCTTCTAGTCTCTGTGCTAGATCCAGGTGCAAAAACAAACAGAGCCCCTACTTCATGGACTTTTCTTGCTAATTGGGGGAGGGAAAAGGTATATACTTATCAGTCAAGATCTGATCAGGGAAAACAGAAACCACCTCTCCCCAGTTCTGTTTTGTTCCCTTCCACAGATGATGATCTCCTGAAGAGTCTCACATTACCAAGCTGATCTCCATCTCAGAAGCTGCTTCCAGGGAGCGCAACCTGTGTCACTAGCACTTATAGAATGTTCAGAACAGATCGAGGGCCAAGAAGTCTCCCCAAGACCCAGTGTATTCACTGACTTTGGACTTTGCACAGGGTTCTAGATACAAACTACTAATAATAGCCAACATTTACCAAGTACTTATTACCAAGCCAAAAATTTATACATGTTAATTCATTTCATCTTTACAATTTCATTTTACAGATGAGGAAACCAAGGCACAGAAAGTTAAGAAGCTTGATTAAGATCATATAGCTGGTATGTTAGAGGTGCTAAGTGATAAATACAGTCTTTGATGTAGACAACCCCTCACTGTAATTCTCCTCATGCGCATGGGTTTGGTAAATGTTTGTTTTCCTGTGTTGGTGAATGTAGATACCCACATTCTCTTGGTGGAACCAGATATTTAGAAGAAAACTATACATACTTTTTATTAATAGATTTTTTTTTCTTTTTGTGTTCTATTTATGTGAATACCAACATTTCTTTGCATTAATCAGATACACCATCTAGAAGGGGTAAGACAGACCCAGAACTAAACATCTGTTGGAATAACTCCTAGAAGAAGTACTCAAGTAGATCCTCAAGGGTCAAATATGTGGGTATATTAAAATTATTCTTAACCATTTCTTACTGTGAGTTTTAAATTGTTTTTCACCTTTATCAAGGTATAATTGACACATAGGAATTGCATGTATTTAAGGTGTGCAGCTTGATGTTTTGAGAATGAAACATTGTATACATTGTGAAACGATCACCACAATCAAGCTAATCAACATACCCATCACTCCACATTTACTGCTTTCCTTCTCTTTCTTTTTTTCAAAATGACAACTAAAATAGTGAGAACATTCAGAATCTTCCTTCTTAACAAACTTCAAGTATACAATACAGTATGTTCACTGCAGACCACGTTGTTCCAATGAGACAACAGCACACACCTGTTAAAATAGCAATGATCAAAAAGACAAGAGATAACAGGCGTTGGTGAGGATGTGGAGAAAAGGGAACCCTTGTGCACTGTTGGTGGGAATACAAACTGGTGTAGCCACCAAGGATAAGAAGAGGTTCCTCAAAAAATTAAAAACAGAATTACCAATGGTCCAGCAATCCCACTTCTGTATATGTACCTGAAGGAAATGATACCACTATCTCAAAGGAATATCCATTCTTCCATGTTCATTGCAGCATCAGTCACAATACCCAAGATATGAAAACAACCTCAATATCCATCAAAGGATGAATAAAGAAAATGTGGTATGTATAAATAACAATGAAATGTTATTCAGCCTATAAAAAGAAAACTCTTGGGGTACTTAGGTGGGTCAGTGGGTTAAGCATCTTGATTTTAGCTTAGGTTATAGTCTCATGGTTCATGAGTTTGAGCCTCATGTTGGGCTCTGTGCTTAAAGTGCAGAACCTGCTTGGGATTCTCTCTTTCCCTCTCTCTCTGCCCCTTGGCTTGCCTGCCTCTCTCTCTCTCTCAAAATAAATTAAAAAATAAACATTTTTTTAAAAAGAATAAGAAAACCCTGCCATTTGCAACAACATGGATGAACTGGAAGACATTATGCTAAGTGAAATAAAGCAGATAAAGACAAATATTGCATGATCTCATTTATATGTTAAATCTAAACCATGAGAGACTCTTGAACACTGAGAACAACCTGAGGGCTGATGGGGATGGGAGGGAGGGGAAGGGAGGTGATAGGCATGGAGGAGGGCACTTGTGGGGATGAGCACTGGGTGCTATATGGAAATCAACTTGACAATAAACTATTTTAAAAAATAAAATTCAAACATGGACAGATTTAAAAAACAAAAATAAATAAAATAGTAAAATTCATAGAAGCAGGGAGTTGAATAGTGGTTGCCAAGAGAAGGGGAAATGGAAAATGTTGATCAAAGGTGACGATGTTTCAATGAGGCAAGTTCTGGAGACCTAATGTATCCTTAACCTTTTAATTGTAGTAATATGTAAAAGTGCATCATTTGTCAAACTTGTGGCTAGAAGAAATGGTATCCCATATACTACATTCCAAAGGCCAAGAAATCATGGATGGTTTGCAGTTATCATGACTTGTCTACTTCCTAAGTTTCCATTTCTAGAAAAATGTCTATTTGACAGAATTCAATACAAAAAGAAACCATTATGTAGGAAACAAAAATAGTAAATCAAACTTCCTAAAAAGATCTAATTGGCTTGGTCTTTAAGGTCCAGTTTCCTTTTGTGGCTGGGACAGGGTCCTAAACACATTCTTGATTGTGTTAGTATTCATATAATTAAATGACAATAAAACAAGTTCTCCTTTATATATATTTTCTTTTTCAGCCTCTATAGTGTGAAATAAACATGAAGCTGTCAGAGAGAATGAACTGAGACAGGCTGAATTAATTTGCCAATGATGATAGTCATTATAAACAATCTGAATACTGTTCCACCTCACTGGGATTTAAATAATCTGTCAAAAAGTCACTTTATTCTAAAATATGCATGTGAAATCAGGGGACATGAGGAAGAAATGAGGGTACAGTTAGTAAAGCCAATAGAAATTCTCTCATTCCTGACACCAACCCAAAAAAGACTCTCTAGGGGCACTTGGATGGCTCAGTTGGTTAAGCGGCTGACTCTTGCTCTTAATTCAGACCATGATCTCATGGTTCATGAGTTCAAGCCCCATGTCAGCCTCTGAGCTATCAGCTTAGGATTCTCTTTCTCCTTCTCTGTCTGCCTCTGCTTGTGCTCTCTCTCTCTCTCTCTCTCGCTCTTGCTCTCTCTCTCAAAATAAAGAAATAAACATTTTTTAAAAATTAAATTTTTTTAATTTTGAAAAAGAGGCCCCCTTAGGATTAATTTCTTTAATCCCCTCTTCTCTCCCTCCTTCAAATGCCATCTCCATGGAAATAATTATTGCTAGCCCATTTCTTCTTCAATATTTAGGAATATCACTCCATCTTTAGAAAATTACCTCTTCAGGACCAGCTAGAGGCAAAAGTATTAAATAGGATGAGCTTTTCTGTCATTTTAAAAATGAGAGTACCTAAGGCCAATGAAGATCTGGTTACATGTAAAGTCTCAAAAATTGCTGGAGGGGGCACCTGGGTGGTTCAGTCGGGTAAGCGTCCGACTTCAGCTCAGCTCATGATCTCTCCTTTCAAGGGTTAGAGCCCACGTCCGTCTCTGTGCTGACTGTCAGCTCAGAGCCTGAAGCCTGTTTCAGATTCTGTATCTCCCTCTCTCTCTGACCCTCCCACGCTCACGCTGTCTCTCTCTCTCTCTCTCTGTCAGAAATAAATAAAACATTAAAAGAATATATTTTAAAACTTCCTGGAGAGAATGTAAAAGTCTTTTGAAAATCAAATTATCAATTGTATTCCTTATGAGAATATGCTCTAATGTAATCATCCTGAAGACTGAAAACCCTTTATGCATAAAAATATTTCCAACAGTGTTGGCATTTGTAATGAGAAAACATGGAAATAAATTATATGTCCAGCAATACGAGAATGGCTAAATAAAATATGATGAACCACACAGGGGAATGGTATGAGCGATCTTAAAATTTGGTGAAAGTTTTAATAACATTTTTAAATCATCTGCTATCAAGTTAAATGAAAAATGGCAGGGGGTGCCTCGGTGGCTTAGTTGGTTAAGCGTCCGACTTTCGCTTAGGTCATGATCTCACGGTTCGTGGGTTCGAGCCCCGCGTCGGGCTCTGTGCTGACTGCCAGCTCAGAGCCTGGAGCCTGTTTCAGTCTGTGACCCCCTCTGTCTCTGACCCTCCCCTGCTCATGCTGTCTCTCTCTCTGTCTCCTAGAAATAAATAAAACATTTAAAAAAAAATGAAAAATGGCAGACTATGAAGTTGTATACTTATGCTCTCAGTTATGCTAAAATCATGGTAAAGAGTCAAAGATAGCCAGGTCAATTTTGAAGAAAGTAGAGGAGGGGGATTTTACTCTTCTAGCTATGAAGGCTTGCTATTGTTGAGCTCTAATGATTATAATAGTATTATAGAAGAAATAGATGAACAGATCAATGGACAGAAACTTTACATATGGTATTTTATATATATATATATATGTATATATATATATATACACACGCGCATGCACACACACACACACACACACATACAGGCATACCTCATTTTATTGTGCTTAGGAACTTCATTTTTTACATATGAAAGGACTGTGGCAATCCTGCCTCAAGCATCTCTAATTGGCACCATTTTTCCAACACTGTTTGCTCACTTCATGTCTCTGTGTCACATTTTGGTAATTCTTTCAATATTTCAAAATTTTCAATTATATTTGTTATGGTGATCTGTGATCTTCAATGTTATCTCATGGAGAACCATGTTCACATAAGACAGAAAGCATAATTAATAAATGTGTGTGTGCTGACTGTTCCACTGACTGCCCTTCCCCCACCCTCTCCTCAGGCCTCCCCATTCTGTGAGGCACAATATTGACATTAAGCCAACTAATACTTTACAACTGTCCTCTAAGTGTTCAAGTGAAAGGAAGAGTCCTAAATCTCTCAACTTTAAGTCAAAAGCTAGGTCTGATGAAGCTTAGTGAGGAAGGCATGTCAAAAGTCAAGATAGACCATAAGCTAGGCCTCTTGAGCCAAACAGACACCCAAGTTGTAAATGCAAAAGAAAAATTGCTGAAGGAAATTAAAAGTGCTACTCCAGTGAACACATGAATGACAGAAAGCAAAACAGCTGATATGAAGGAAGTTTGGTCTGGATAGATGATCGAACCAACTACAACATTCCCTTAGGCCAAAGCATAATCCAGATCATGGCCCTATTCTCTTCAGTTCTCTAAAGGCTGAGAGAGGTGAGGAAGCTGCAGAAGAAAAGTTTAAAGCCAGCAAAATTTGGTCCATGAGGCTTGAGGAAAGAAGTCGCCTCTGTAACATCAAAGTGCAAGGTGAAGCAGCAAGCGCTGAGGGAGAAGCTGCAGCAAGTCATCCAGGAGATCCAGCTAAGGTCATTAATGAAGGCAGCTATGCTAAACAACAGATTTTTATTTTATTGTATTTTTAATTTCTTTTAAAGAAAGGCATATGCCATGTTCAGTGCCTCATTTGGACATGTCTGGAGACTTGGAAGCTTGACTACCCTACATTCTCCTACAAATGGACCTCGAGAGCTTGTTTGGAGTTTCTAGCAGGGGAGAGCAACTACCCATATACCCTTGACTGAACAATGGTCCTCCTCCATCTGGGAAGGTCGTCTTCTTCAACCGTGCTCGCAGCTTCCAGAGGGAAGCACATGGAGCAGTGAGGGAGGAAGAGGACACCTGCCTAGCCAGCCAGATCAGCCAAATCAACCCTGGTGATCAATGGGGTGACAGATGTTGCAGTCAGATTGCCCTCACATTCTAAACAACATATTTTTAATGTAGGCAAAACAACTTATATTCACCGAAAATGCCATCTAGGACTTTCACAGCAAGAAAGGAAAAAATCATGGCCTGGCTTCAAAACTTCAAAGCAAAGGCTGACTCAGTAGGGACTAATGCAGCTGATGACTTTAAGTTGAAGCCAATGCTCATTTACCATCCTGAGGATCTTAGGGCCCTCAGGAATTAGGCTTAATCTACTCTGCCTGTGCTCTGTGTATGGAACCACAAAGCATGGATCGCAGCACATCTGCTTACCAAATGGTTTACTGAATATTTTGAGCCCACTATTGAGACGTACTGCTCAGAAAAATGAGTCCTCTCAAAGATTCCTTATTACTGCTCATTGACAATATACTTGGTCACTCAAGAGCTCTGATGGAGATATGTGAGATTAGCATTATTTTCATGGTGCTAGCACAACATCTACTCCACAGCCCATGGATCAAGCAGGAATTCTGACTTTCAAGTCTTATTATTTAAGAAAGACATTTTGTAAGACTATAGCCACCACAGATAGTGATTCCTCTGATGGATCTAGGCAAAGTAAATTAAAAACCTTCTGGAAATGCTTTACCATTCTAGATGCCATTAATAACACTGTGGTTCATGGGAAGAAGTCAAAATATCACCATTAATAGGAGTTTGGAAGAAGGTGATTCCAACCTTCATGGATGACTTTGAGGGGTTCAAGACTTCAGTGGAGGAAGTAACTGTAGACGAGGTACAAGTAGCAAGAGAACTAGAATCAGAAGTGGATCCTGAAGACATGACTGAATTGCTGCAATTTCATGATAAAGCTTTTAACAGATGAGGAGCTGCTTGGAATGAGCAAAGAAAGTGGGTTCTTGAGATGGAATCTACTCCTGGTGAATAAATGACAATAAAGGATTTAGAATGTTACATAAGCTTAGTTGATGAAAGCAGCAGCAAGGTTTGAGAGGATTGACCCCAGTTTTGAAAGAAGTTCTCCTGTGGGTAAAATACTATCAAATAGCATCACATGCTCCAGAGAAATGTTTCATGAAAGAAGGAGCCAAACAATGCAGTGAACTTCATTGTTGTCTTGTTTTCAGAAATTGCCACAGCCACCTTCAGCAAGGTTGGTCAGTCAACCCAATCAGTCAGCAGTCATCAACATTAAGGCAAAACCTTCCATCGCAAAAAGAATACAACTCACTGAAAGCTCAGATGGTGGTTGCGTTTTCTAGCAATAAAGTGTTTTTAATTAAGGTATGTACATTGTTTTTTCACACACAATGCTTAATAGACTACAGTATGGTATAAACATAACTTTTATATGCACTGGGAAATAAAAAAAATTCATTTGACTCACTTTATTGCAATATTAGCTTTAATGCACTGGTCTGGAACTGAACCTAAAACCTCTCTGAAGCATGCCTGTAAACTAAGGTGGTATTATAATTAAACTAAATAATGCTAAAACACTGAACACCAAATGTAAGTGCATATATAATGTAGATCCCTACTTCATACTGTACACAAAAACTAAATTTCACATGGATTAAAAGATGTAAATATGATTTAAAAATCTAAAACTTCCACAGAGAGATATAGTAGTACATCGTTATGATCTGAGAGTAGGAGAGCATTTTTTCAATAAAATGGAAAAAGCCAAACTACAAAGAAAAATACTGATAAATTCAGTTTCATTAATGGTTAGAACCCCATCTGGCAAAAATAAATGCATAGGGGCACCTGGGTGGCTTAGTCGGTTAAGCGTCCGACTTTTGCTTTGGTCATGATCTCGTTGTTCGTGGGTTCTTGCCTTGCGTCGGGCTCTGTGCTGACTGCCAGCTCAGAGCCTGGAGCCTGTTTCAGTCTGTGACTCCCTCTCTCTGTGACCCTCCCCTGCTCACGCTGTCTCTCTCTCTCCTAGAAATTAATAAAACATTTTAAAAAATAAATAAATAAATAAATGCATAAATACACAAATAAATAAAATGAAAAAATAAGCCACAGACTGAGAGAAGCCATTTCTTTTTCCCCCGAGTTTTATTGACATATAATATTGTATAGGTTTAAGGTGTACAACATGATTTGATACACATACATTGAAAAATGATGACCACAATAAAGTTAATTAACATCTCACATAAACACCATTTTTTGTGCATGTTAAGAACTTTTACAATCTACCCTATTAGCAACTTTCAAGAACACAATATAGCGCTGTTAACTATAGCCACCATGCTGCACATTAGATCCCCAGAACCTATCCATATTTTAGCTGGAAGTTTATACTCTTTCACCCATTTCCCCTACTTCACCTCTATCCCTGGCACCCACCAAGCTATTCTGTTTCTAGGAGTTCCATAATTTTTAGATTCCACATAGAAGTAATATCATAGTATTTGTCTTTCTCTGCCTTATTTCACTTAGCATAATGCCCTCAAGACTCATCTATACTGTCACAACTAGCATTATTTATGGGCAAATAATATTCCATTACACACACACCACATTTTCTTTATTCATTCAGTCCTCAATGGACAATTAGGTTGTCTTCATGTCTTGGCTATTGTAAATAATGCTTCAGTGAACATGAGAGCGTAGATATCTCTACAAAACAGTAATTTTATATCCCTCAGATATATACCCAGAAATGGATTTGCTGGATCATATGGTAGTTCTATTTTTAATTTTTTTGAGGAACCTCCATATTGTTTTCCATAGTGGCTGTACCAATTTACATTTCCAGGAACAGTGCACAAAAGTTCCCTTTCTCCACATCCTCAACAGCACTTGTTATTTCTTGTCTTTTTGATGATAACCATTATAATAGGTGTCATTGTGGTTTTGATTTGCATTTCTATGATAATTAGTGATACCAAGCACCTTTTCATGTGCCTGTTAGCCATTTGTGTATCTTCTCTGGAAAAATGTCTATTCAGATCCTTCATCCATTTCTTTTTCATTTATTTTTGAGAGGAGGGACAGGGGAAGGACAGAGAGAGAGGGAGAGAGGGAATCCCACATAGGCTCTATGCTGCCCCCATGGAGGCTAATGTGGGGCTCAATATCACAAACCATGAGATCATGACCTGAGCCAAAGTCAACAGTTGGACACCCAATCAACTGAGCAACCCAGGCATCCCTGTCCATTTTAAAATTGGATTATTTTGGGATTTTGCTATATTGAGCAATATCCTTATATATTTTGGGATATTAGCCCCCTATCAGTTATATGATTTGCAAACACTTTCTCTCATTCCATAGGTTCCCTTTTCATGTTGATCATTTCTTTTGCTGTGCAGAAGCTTCTTAGTTTGATGCAGTCTCACTTGTTTATTTTTGCCTTTACTGCTTGTGGTTTTGGTATCACAACTAAAAAAATCAATGCCAAGACCAATGTCAAGGAACTTACATCCTATATTTTCCTCTAGGAGTTTTATGATTTGGGGGTCTTACATTTAAGGCTCTAATCTTTTTGAGTTAATTTTTGTGAGTTGTGAAAGATAAGGAGTGAACAGTTTTATTCTTTTGTATGTGGTTATCCTATTTTCCCAACACCATTTATTAAAGAGACTATTTTTACCCCATTAAGTATTCTTGGCTCACTTGTCAAATATTAGTTGACCATATATGTGTGGGTTTATTTCTGGACTCAGTCTCTATTCTAGTCCATTGGTTCCATTTGTCTGTTTTTATGCCAGTACTATGCTGTTTGATCAATATCTTTGTAGGATAGCTTGAAATCAGGAAGTGTGATGCCTCCAGCTTTGTTCTTTCTCAAGATTGCTTTGGCTACATAAGGTCTTTTGTGATTCCACACATAATTTGAGTGGGGCTGCTGGGTGGGCTTTCTGGTGGGGCAGGCCTGCTGGCTGTATTGTGGTCGTGAGTGGGGGGTGGCACTAGGTGGACTCTGCAATCTTCTCTAGGCCAGCAGAATCATAGGCTGTGTTCTCTGACAGTGTGACCTCTGGTTGGATTCCATAGTCAAGGAGGGCTCTGGGCATACTCCACAATCTCTTATTGGATAGGGCTTCAAGCTGTGCCACTGGCTGGACTCTAAGTCCAGGAGTCCAGGACAGGATAAGCCCAGTGAGCCTCCCAGGAAGCATCTTTTAATGTTAGAGAGCTAAATGAACACCTTGGGCTCTCTTTTTCCCACTGGAGAAACCATAGGCCCTGGGGTACCCTCTTGGCCCTGGGGCACCCACTTGCTGTGCCAGCCTAAGGGAAAGGCAATGCAGTCAAAATGTAGCTGTTCCTCTTATACTTCTAAAGCAGTTTGTCTCTGTCTCTCTCACCCAGGGGAGTGTTTCATGTTCACTCCCAAATTTTAGGATCTTCACAGTGGTGTCTCCTCTTGTGTATGAACAGCTTCAACTAGTTCTTCGGGGAAGGGAGGGGGGTTGACAGCCAGGAACATCCATATCTCTATTTTAATAACATCACTCTTAAGATATTTCAACATCAGTTTGTATCTTGAATCATATAAATCAACATGAGAAATCTAAACTGAACAAGAAAGAAAAATGGCTATTAAGCAAGCAATTTGTAGAGGAAAAAAATCCAGTGGCTGACAAACCTATGAGAAGATGTGTAAGCTCACTAATAATCAAGGAAAAGCAAATTAAAACCAGAGTAAGATACTATTTCATATTTAAAAGTCTGGCAAAAGATTAAAAAGTCTAACAATATTGGCAAACATATCAAGAGAAAGAAACTCATATGCATAGCTAACGTTTTCTAAGTGAGAACTCCAGAAGACAGCCTAACTAGGGCTCCATTTTGCTTTCCAGAAAACCAGAAGGTAAAAGAGATTCTAGCCCTCTCTTAAATCTCTTAAATCTCAGCAATGATCAACTGTCAATACAACTTCTTTTTTTTTTATTTTAATTTTTTTTAATGTTTTATTTATTTCTAGGAGAGAGAGAGAGAGATACACCGTGAGCAGGGGAGGGTCAGAGAGAGAGGGAGTCATAGACTGAAACAGGCTCCAGGCTCTGAGCTGGCAGTCAGCACAGAGCCCGACGCGGGGCTCGAACCCACGAACCGCGAGATCATGACCTAAGTGAAAGTCGGACGCTTAACCGACTAAGCCACCCAGGCGCCCCTAACACAACTTCTAAGTGTACCAAAACTTTCCTCTTTCTGTTCCTTTAATGAGACTAATTCTTCTCTCCCTGACCCTCTGAACTGACTCCCACAGTTCCAGTCAACTGAGTGAATGAAAAAATAAATCACTTGCTCCCCCTCTTATTCTTTTTCTTTATTGAAATATAGTTGATACACAATGTTACATTAGTTACCTCCCTTCTGCCATATAGAAACTAGAATAAAGCTTTGAGCCCTATCAAGGGAATTATATGAATACTAATCTTTGGGAAATTAAGGGGAACATCATGGAAGTCTCTTTTCCATCTCACATATATGAAATACAGTCAGATCAACACTAAAGCATCCTGCACACCTAGAAAACTGATTTGAGGATTAACACAACAATCTGCACAACCTGAACCACACTCAGCAGGTATGCAGCACAGAGAGGTGAACTGGGGTAGAGATAAGTCACAGAGTACATGGAGCTGTTTTTGCTTGTGGACAGAGGACGGAGAAGTGGTGAGAGTATGGGAAAACCACCCCCCCACAAAAGCAGCTCGAGAGAAAGTGAAAAAGTGGGAACAGCTGCAGGGACTGAACTAAAAAGGGAGAAAGGAGAAAGGAGAGGGTTTAAATTCCATTAAGACCCTATAAACAGGGGGAGCACAGAATCTGAAACTCCGCAGCTCAATACCTAGCAGTGCTCTGGTGGGAAGGGCAAATCCCAGGAACAGAGTGGGGTCCAGGAGTCCTTGGGCCACATGGGGAAAAGTGGTTCTACTGCAGGAAGGACAATAGGTAGAGGATGTGAGGCCACTCAGTCACAGCAGACCCCAGAGAACAACCACAATCGCTGGTGCTAGAACAAGGTCATCAAGAGTAAAGCCTGGTGCCAGATGTGTGTTGTGATTTTCCATAATCCCTGAAACGCTGCTGCTACACGATTGCATGAACTTTTTCTGGTACAGGTTGGCACCCAGCCACTGTCTCTGGACATCGGCAGCACCATAGTCCTGTGAACGTTCCTGGGTGCAGCCGGCACCTGGCCATTGCTTGGTGAGACCCTCCCCCAGAGGATCTGAGTGGGTCAAAGCCACAGTCCCTCAGAAGTAAGGGGTCGAGAAACAAGGCCACATCTGAGATAAAGCTCAGGAGGGAGGTGCCACCTGGCAACCTGACGGCTTAGACACAGACAGTGTAAAAGCAGGGAATGGATGGAAGCTGGAGACAAAGAACGGGTGCACAATTGCTGTTGGGGTAGAGTACAGAGTTCCTCCGATACTAGAGACTGGGTAGGTGGAGAATGGTGGGTGATACCATTTTCACCCTGCTCATGCATGTGCATACACACCTACAGGTGCCACAACAATCTAGTCCAGTAAGCTAAGCAGTGCCAACTAGTGGAGAATGGAGCTGTTACACTAAGCCTCGCCCAACTGGGCCAACCTCGCTGTCCAGAAACACCACAAATCTCTCTGCCTGATTAGTTTATGGGCTATAAAGTGCTTCATACTTTGACTTCTAGGGGAAAATGATATAATATCAATCATATTTCAGTCTGTTCACTGGTCCACCTATTAAATTTTCTTTTTTTCCTTTTCATTTCTTTTCTTTTACTTGAATACAGAAAGAGAAAAAATACTTTTATTTTCAATTTTTATTGAAAAATTTTTTTCTATTTTTTCCTACTAAATTTTTTACTTTTTTGTAAATTTTTCAAATTTTATTTTACTTCCATCATTTCAATTTATTCTATTTCACTGTATTCATATCCTAAATTTTCAAATGTTCTCCTTTTTTTCTTTTTTATTTTTTTTCACCCTTTTTTCTATAATCAATCAAACTCCTTTCAATAACCAGGCCAAAACACACCTAGGATCAAGCATTATTTATTTGATTCTGTGTGTGTGTGTGTGTGTGCGTGTGTGTGTTGTTTTTAATTGTTTTATTTTAATTTTTTTACCTTATTAATTCATTTTTATCCTTCAAAATGACAAAATGAAGGCATTCACCCCAAAAGAAAGAGCAGAAATAAACGATACTCAGGGACTTAACACAGATACAAGCAAGATGTCTGAACCAGAATTTAGAATCACGTTAATAAAAATACTAGCTGGGATCAAAAATAGACTAGAATCTCTCTCTACAGAGATAATAGAAGTAAAAGGTAGTCAGGATAAAATAAAAAATGCTATAACTGAGCTGCAATCTCGAATGGATGCTATGGCGGCAAGGATGGATGAGGCAAAGCAGCGAATCAGCAAATTTATGGAGAATAATGAAGCAGGAAAAAAAAGAGGGAGACTAAAGCAAAAGAGCACAATTTAAGAATAAGAGATATTAGTGACTCATTAAAAAGGAACAACATCAGAATCACAGGGGTCGAGAAGATGAAGAGAGAGAAAAAGGGGTAGATGGGTTATGTCAGCAAATCATGGCAGATAACTTTCCTATCCTGGGGAAAGACACAGACATCAAAATCCAGGAAGCACAGAGGACTCCCACAAGATTCAACAAAAACCAACCATCAACAAGGCACATCACAGTCAAATTCACAAAATACTCAGGCAAGGAAAGAATCATGAAAGCAGCAGGGGGAAAATAAGTGCTTAATCTACAAAGGAAGAAAAATCAGGTTCTCAGCAGACCTATCCACAGAAACTTTGGATGCCAGAAAGTAGTGGCAGGATCTATTCAGTGTGCTGAATCAGAAAAATATGCAGCAAAGAATTCTTTATCCAGCAAGGCTGTCATTCAAAATAAAAGGAGAGATTAAAGTTTCCCAGACAAAAATTAAAGGAGTTCATGACCACTAAACAAGCCCTGCAAGAAATTTTAAGGGGGACTCTCTGAGGGGAGAAAAGATGAAAAAAATATATATCAAAAGCAACAAAGACTAGAAAAGACCAGAGAAAACTGCCAGAAACTCTAATTCTACAAGAAACATAATGGCAATAAACTCATATCTTTCAGTACTCACTCTAAATGTCAATGGACTAAGTGCTCCAATCAAAAGACAGAGGTAAGAGAACGGATAAGAAAATAAAATCTATCTATATGCTGTTTGCAAGAGACCCACTTCAGACCTAAAGACACCTTCAGAGTGAAAGTAAGGGGATGGAAAACCACCTATCATGCTAATAGTCTACAAAAGAAAGCTGGCATAGCCATACTTATATCAGACAATCTAGACTTTAAAATAAAGGCTGCAACAAGAGATGAAGAAGGGCCATATATCATAATTAAGGGGTCTATCCACCAAGAAGACCTAACAATTGTAAACATTTATGCCCCAAATGAGAAAGGACCCAAATATATTAACCAATTAATCACAAACATAAAGAAACTCATTCATAATAATACCATAATAGTAGGGGACTTCAACACCCACTTACAGCAATGGACAGATAATCTAAACAGAAAATCAACAAGGAAACAATGGCTTTGAATGACACACTTGACCAGATGGACTTAACACATATATTCAGAAGATTTCATCCTAAAGCAGTAGAATATTCATTCTTCTCCAGTGCACATAGAACATTCTCCAGGATAGATCACATACTGGGACACAAATCAGCCCTCAACAAGTACAGAAAGATCGAGATCACACTGTGTATATTATCAGACCACAGCGCTATGAAACTTAAAATCAACCACAAGAAAAAATGTGAAAAGATAACAAATACTTGGAGACTAAAGAGCATCCTACTAAAGAATGAATGGCTAACCAAAAAGTTAAAGAGGAAATTACAAAGTACATGGAGGGGCACCTGGATGGCTCAGTCGGTTAAGCATCCGACTTCAGCTCAGGTCACGAGCTTGCGGTTCATCAGCTGGGCTTTTGTCAGGCTCTGTGTTGATAGCTCAGAGCCTGGAGCCTGTTTCAGATTCTGTGTCTCCCTCTCTCTGCCCCTCCCTTGTATGTGCTCTGTCTCTCTCTGCCTCTCAACAATAAATAAATGTAAAAAAAAATTTTTTTTGTTAAGTACATGGAAGCCAATGAAAATGATAACACCACAGACCAAAACCTCTGTGACACAGCAAAAGGATTCATAACAGTGAAGTATATAGCAATCCAGGCCTTCCCGTAGAAGAAGAGAAATAGTAAAAATCAGAGCAGAAATAAACAACATTGAGACCAAAGAAACAATTGAACAGATCAATGAAACCAAGAGTTGGTTTTTTGAAAAAATAAACAAAATTGACAAACCTCTAGCCAGACTTATCCAAAAGAAAAGAGAGAGCACCCAAATAGACAAAATCATGAATGAAAATGGACTTATTACAACTAATCCCTCAGAAATGCAAGCAATTATCAGGGAATACTATGAAAAATTATATGCCAACAAATTGGACAACTTAGAAGAAATGGACAAATTCCTAAACACACACTCACTACCAAAATTCACATGGGAAGAAATTGAAAACCTGAACAGACCCATAACTAGTGAAGAAATTGAATCAGTCATCAAAAATCTCCCAACAAATAAGAGCCCTGGACGTGATGGCTTCCTTGGGAAATACTACCAGACATTTAAAACAATTGATACCAATTCTTCTCAAGCTATTCCAAAAAATAGAAATCGAAGGAAACTTCCAGACTCATTTTATGAAGCCAGCATCACTCTGATTCCCAAGCCAGACAGAGATCCAGCAAAAATAGAGAACTACAAGCCAATATCCTTGATGAATACGGATGCAAAAATCCTCAAAAAGATACTTGCAAATCGAATCCAACAGCACATAAAAAGAATTATCCACCAAGATCAAGTGGGATTCATTCCTGGGTTACAGGGCTGGTTCAATATTCGCAAATCAATCAATGTGATACATCACTTCAACAAAAGAAAAGATAAAAACCATATGATCATGTCGATAGATAGAGAAAAAGCATTTGACAAAATACAGCATCCCTTCTTAATAAAGACCCTTGAGAAAGTCAGGATAGAAGGAACTTACTTAAACATCATAAAAGCCATCTATGAGAAGCCCTCAGCTAACATCATCCTCAATGGGGAAAAACTGAGAGCTTTCCCCCTGAGATCAGGAACATGACAGGGATGTCCACTCTCACCACTGTTGTTTAACATAGTGCTGGAAGTCCTAGCATCAGCCATCAGACAACAAAAGGAAATCAAAGGCCTCAGAATTGGCAAAGAAGAAGTCAAACTTTCACTTTTCGCAGACGACATGATACTCTACGTAGAAAACCCGACAGACTCCACCAGAAGCCTACTAGAACTGATCCATGAATTCAGCAAAGTTGCAGGGTACAAAATCAACGTACAGAAATCGGTTGCATTTTTATACACCAATAATGAAGCAACAGAAAGAGAAATCAAGAAACTGATCCCAT
>NW_024082044.1:0-38362 GCF_003009895.1 Hyaena hyaena | reverse complement strand
GCCAGTCAGAGTGGCTAAAATGAGCAAATCAGAGAACTCTAGATGCTGGCGAGGATATGGAGAAACGGGCACCCTCCCACACTATGGGTGGGAATGTAAACTGGTACAGCCCCTCTGGAAAACAGTGTGGAGGTTCCTCAAAAAATTAACAATAGAACTCCCCTAGGACCCAGCAATAGCACTGCTAGGAATTTTCCCAAGGGATATAGGAATGCTGATGCATAGGAGCACATGTACCCCAATGTTCATAGCAGCACTCTCAACAATAGCCAAAACATGGAAAGAGCCTAAGTGTCCATCAGCGGACGAATGGATCAAGAAGATGTGGTTTATCTATACGATGGAATACCACATGGCAATGAGAAAGAACGAAATCTGGCCATGTGTAGCAACATGCATGGACCTTGAGGGTGTTATGCTGAGTGATATAAGTCAGGCAGAGAAGGACAAATACCATTATGTTTGCACATATAGGAGGATTAGGAGAAACTTAACGGAGGACCAAGGGGAAGAAGAAGGGGGGAAATAGTGGGGGAGGGGGAGAGAGGCAAACCATGAGAGACTTTTGAATGCTGAGAACAAACTGAGGACTGATGGGTGTGGGGGGTGAGGGGGAGATGGGCATGGAGGAGGGCACCTATGGGGATGAGCACTGGGTGTTATATGGAAACCAACTTGACAGTAAACTACTTGTAAAAAAAAATTTTTTTTCACCACAACCAAGTGAGATTTATACCTGGGATGCAGGGCTGGTTCAATATCCACAAAATAATCAATGTAATTCATCACATCAATAAAAGAAAGGACAAAAACCACATGATCTTCTCAATAGATGCAGAGAAAGAATTTGACAAAAAATACTGCATCCTTTCTTGATAAAAAACCCTTAAGAAAGTAGGGATAGAAGGATCATACTTCGAGATCATAAAAGCCACATATGAAAAATCCAACATTACTATCATCCTCAATGGGGAAAACCTGAAAGCTTTCCCATTAAGGTCAGGAACAAGACAGGGATGTCCAGTCTTGCTACTGTTATTCAACATAGTATTGGAAGTCTTAGCCTCAGCAATCAGACAACACAAAGAAATAAAAGGCACCCAAATTGGCCAGGTGGAGGTCAAACTTTCACTCTTCCCAGGTGACATGATACTCTATATGTAAAACCCAAAAGATTCCACAAAAAAGCTGCTAGAACTGATCCAGGAATTCAGCAAAGTGGCAGGATATAAAATCAATGCACAGAAATCAGTTGCATTCCTATATACTAACAATGAAGCAACAGAAAGAGAAATTAAGGAACCAATCTCATCTATAATTGCACCAAAAATCATAAAAAACCTAGGAATAAATCTAAGCAAAAAGATGAAAAATCTATATACTTAAAACTATAGAGAGCTTTTGAAATAAATTTAAGAAGACACACAAAAAATGGAAAAATATTCAATGCTCCTGGATAGGAAGAACAAATATTGTTAAAATGTCAATACTACCAAAAGCAATCTACATATTCAATGTAATCCCTACCAAAATAACACCAGCAATCTTCAGAGAGCTAGAACAAACAATCCTAAAATTTGTATGGAACTAGAAAAGATCTGAATAGCCAAAGCAATCTTGAAAAAGAAAACCAAAGCAGTAGCTACGCATCACAATCCCAGACTTCAAGCTGTATTACAAAGCTGTAATCATCAAGACAGTATGATACAGTCACAAAAACAGACACACAGATCAATGGAACAGAATAGAGAACCCAGAAATGGACCCACAAATGCATGGACAACTCATCTTTCATAAAGCAGGAAAGACTATGCAACGGAAAAAAAGTCTCTTCAGCAAATGGTGCTGGAAAACTAGACAGCGACATGCAGAAAAATGAACCTGGATCACTTTCTTATACCATACACAAAAATAAACTCAAAATGGAGGAAAGACCTAAATGTAAGACAGGAAGCCATCAAAATCTTCAAGAAGAAAGCAGGCAAAAAACCTCTTTGATGTTAGCCACAGCAACTTCTTACTCAACACGTCTCCAGAGGCAAGAGAAACAAAAGCAAAAATGAACTATTGGCACCTCATGAAAATAAAATGCTTCTGCACAGCGAAGGAAACAATTAGCAAAACTAAAAGGCAAACGACGGAATGGGAGAAGATGTTTGTAAACTACATATGAGATAAAGGGTCAGTATCCAAAATCTATAAAGAACCTATCAAACTCAACACCCAAAAGACAAAAGATCCAGTGAAGAAATGGGCTAAAGACATGAACAGACACTTCTCCAAAGAAGACATCCAGATGGCCAACTGACACATGAAATGATACTCAACATCACTCATCATCAGGGAAACACAAATCAAAAACACAATGAGGTACCACTCACACCCATCAGAATGGCTAACATTAACAACTCAGGCAACAAGAGATGTTGGTGAGGATGCAGAGAAAAAGGATCTCTTTTGCACTGCTGGTGGGAATGCAAACTGGTGCAGTCACTCTGGAAAAAAGTATGGAGATTCCTCAAAAAATTAAAAATTAAAAATAGAACTACCAAATTGCACTACTAGGTATTTATCCAAGGGATACAGGTATGCTTTTCAAAAGGACACATGAACCCCAATATTTATAGCAGCACTATCAACAATAGCCAAAGTATAGAAAGAGCCCAAATGTCCAGTGACGAATGGATAAAGATGTGGTGTATATATATATACACGTGTGTATATATACACACACACAATGGAGTATTACTTGGCAATCAAAAAGAATGAAATCTTGCCATTTGCAACAACATGGATGGAACTAGAGAGTATCATGCTAAGCGAAATTAGTCAGTCAGAGAAAGACAAATATCATATGACTTTACTCATATGAGGACTTTAAGATACAAATAGATGAACATAAGGGAAGGGAAGCAAAAATAATATAAAAACAGGGAAAGGGACAAAAACATAAGAGACTCTTAAATATGGAGAACAAACAAGAGGGTTGCTGGACGGGGTTGTAGGAGGGAGGATGGGGTAAATGGGTAAGGGGTATTAAGGAATCTACTCCTGAAATCACTGTTGCACCATATGCTAACTTGGATGTAAATTTACAAAATAAATTAAGTAATCTTTGGGTAACTAAGAAGATTCATTAAAAGCCAAATGGGCTGGTACTAGACCCTCTACTTGTTGCCAGTAGATCCTAAGGGGAACAATTTAAAAAGGGAAAATGAGGAGCACCCGGGTTCAGTCAATTAAGCTTTAGACTTGATTTCGGCTCAGGTCATGATGTCTGCATTTGTAAGTTTGACTAACTGTGCAGAGCCTGCTTGGGATTCTCTCTCTCCCTCTCTCTACCCCTCCCCAACTTACACTATCTTTCTCTCTCTTCCCCCCACCCCAAATAAATAAATAAGCTTTTTAAAAAAAAAGATAAATATTTTATAAATAAACAAATAGAAGGGAGAATGGAAGAAAGGAACCAATACTACTTGGCATAATAATGTAGTGGACTGACTCGATAGGTAGCATCACACCTTACAAATTATGAGGCAGTTAGGGATTTTTTTTTTCCCTTCTCCCTATGGGTCTAGACTGCATTGTCTCTGGGAATTCATGTTTGTCCATAAAAGGAGTGTGTGTGTATGTGTGTGTGTGTGTGAGAGAGAGAGAATTTGGGAGAAGAAATAGGAGCAACTCAACTCTGTGAGATCTTTGGAGGGAGACCCGTGTCCAGTCTGGATCACAGTGGGAGACTTGGGGTACCGCAGTCTCCACCCCATCTGACCTCCATCTAGACAGTTCTATCGTGTTCAGGTCTATGATCGCATCTTCCATGGTGGGGTGAAGAGAAATAGTTCCTAGAAACGCATGGGTTTTCCCAAACAAGACCTGGAGAAACGCACAAGGAGGGAAGGAACTACGTGAAACAGGAATGAGTCTGAGGGGCACACCCATACAAGAATCCCATCAGTTTCCTTGCCTCTTCCAGCTTCTGGTGGCTATCAACATCCCCTTGCTTAAAGCCACATCCCCCAATCTCTGCCTCCCTCTTCACACCCCCTTCTCCTATATGGGCATAATCTCCTTTAGCCTCTCTCTTAAAAGGACACTTGACTGGATTGAAGGCCTACCTGGATAATCCAGGATAATCTCTTTATGTCAAGGTCTTTAATCACACCTGCAAAGACCTTTTTCTTTATGAGGTAACATTTACTGGTTCTAGGGATTAGGATCTAATATCTTTGTGTGCCTGTTTTTCAGCTTACTACATCCTTCACTCTCTTATGAAGGATTTCATTTCTTGCATTTCTTCCTCTTAGATCCTCTAAAAGGTTATATTTATCCCACAGGTTTACACTTTCAACTCCTACCTTTTAATTTCCCTTTTTAATGTTTGTTTATTTGGGGGAGAGGAGAGGAGCAGGGGCAGAGAGAGAGAGGGACAGAGGATCTGAAGTGGGCTCCACACTGACAGCAGAAAGCCTGATGTGGGGCTCAAACTCACAAACCATGAGATCATGACCTGAGCTGAAGTTGGACACTTAACCAACTGAGATACCCAGGTGCCCCCCTTTTAATTTCCTTTCAGTGTCCCCCAACTTTCCAGCAAAGAAAGTCAAGTACACTAATATACCCCTCTGTGATGTGCTGGCAATAGGGAGGGGAACAAGAGAAAATGGCAGAAAATGGGAAGGATGACTCATCTGTATCAAACTCTCTGCTTGTCCCTGTACAGAGAAACAGCAGCCTTTCAAGGAGATGTGTTTGAGAGCCCCAGGAAGTGACCAGCAGCCACGCGGGAGGGAGATGTTCGTGGCAGACTTGAAAGCAATGGAGAAAAGCATAAGATGCTAAATTATTTTCCAAGTTGATAGCCCAATAGGTGCTGCAAACAAACGGTGCCAATTTCCCACCCTGTTCTTGAGCAAGCTCACCCTGAGAAGGCAGTACAGGTAAATCCTTATGTTGTAAGGTCTCCTGGATGGCCTAATAAAGATTTTACCCCAGGACTTAAATGCTTTAATCTTACTTCCACCCTCTTTCACCCTTTCCCAGTTTTTACCCCCACACTTCTTTCCTGTCTCCCTCTGCCTCTTTCTCTCTCTCTCTCTCTCTCTCTCTCTCTCACACACACACACACACACACACACACACACCACAGCTCCTTGTCTCCTGGCAACAACAGTTGACTCAAACAAGGCTATCCAAAATCATTACCCACTTCTGCTTTTCTCACCACCACCATTATGAGCGTCACTCAATACCAAAAGAAAAAAAATAGCATGATTCCACACAATACATGACCATGGAAAATGACAGATTGAGATATAGTGCATTGCGTGTGCCGCCAATGGTGATATTGTTAAAGTAAATTCATCATCCTGACATGTTCATAATACTCCGACACTGCTGTCTTATTCCGTCTCAAGCTGCCTCAGTGCGCAGCTCAGAGCGGCACACTGCGCGGAGCAGAGCAGCGTCACCCCTTACATCTCACCTAAATGCTGTGCCGCAGGCCGCTACGTGCCCAACACCGCCCAGGTGAGGGAAATAAAGAGCATAAGGACAAGGGCAAGCAGGTGTTGGCACCTGATTGAAATGGAAGCTAAATGGCTTTTCTCATCTGGGCTTTCCTGAGTAGGTGCTCCCGAGCAAGCCCATCTGCATCAGCTTTGCAAAATCTGATGAATAGACTAGTCATAAAAAACTATTTGAAGCAGAGGAGACTTTTCCCAAATGATGCAATACTAGTAGACAAGAAGGACTCTCACCCCGTCAACACTGATGAGTTCACAGTCCACAGTGAGCTAGGGAAATCCAATGTCAACAGAAGCCATACCTCCTTATCCCTGTACTTCCACCCTGCACGACTCCCAACCCTCACCAAATCCAAAACAAAATAAAACAAACCCAGGGGCACCTGAGTGGCTCAGTCGGCTGAGCGTCTGACTGCGGCTCAGATTCGTGGGTTCAAGCCCCACATCGGGCTCTGTTGCTGGCTGATAGCTCAGAGCCTGGAGCCTGCTTCAGATTCTGTGTCTCGCTCTCTCTCTCTCTCTCTGCCTCTTCGCCGCTCACCCTCTATCTCTCTCTCAAAAAATAAACATTATAAAAAAATTTTTAAACAAACCCAGCAGTTTTTAAGTGACAACCACAAGATATGAGAGCGTACTTGGGAATGAGCAAAACTCATTGCCTTACCTCCAATAAGTGAGCAGGGAATGAAGGAGGGAAGGGAAAGAAGTCCCCAAAGGTATAAGGACGAGCTAGTTACCGCTGGGGGTGACTGGGGCCTGAACCCAGGGGAAAACAGGAAACGGTATAAAATACACATTCCCAGGTCATCCAACTGGAAAAGCAGCACTAGGGTATTTATCCCCAAACACCCACCAGCCATTGGCTGAAGGCTGCTCTCTAGATAGTGAGTTCCTGGGCATTTCTGGCCCAGCATTTCTGGTCAGTTTTGGACATGTTACTAATTCCAGCCCAGTCGGTATGGTACAGCATTACCCCACGACACGCCCCCTGGGAACTGCGGATAAAGTTAGCGATGTGCACAGTCACTAACGCCAAACCCTGAAACCGTGTCACAGAAGAAAAAAGTCACTGCCAAAAACAAAACCAAAGTACTGTGCTTTGACTCAATGTCCAAAAGAAGACTTCACTCCTGGCACAGGACTATAGCTCTAGGTAGCTCGCTATGCACTTTGCACACTAAAGGAAATGCTCATAGTGACTGTACCCACTGGTTTTCTTGCGTGACAGCAAGTGCACAGGCTTTTTCCCATGTCTCTCGAGCAGCTCCATTCTCAGCGAACCAAGTAAGCGTTGGCTTCAAGGGAAGTTGTGAAGGAGATGAGGTTTCTTTAATATTCTCAGCCTCCTGACTCTGGTTCTTTCCTCCTCTCCTGGGGGCCCTTGGGCACCCAGACCCTGTCAAAACCAGCTGTCAGGAAAGGTTCTGATATGAGTCATTTACACCTAAGTGTAAGTGTAACTTTTATTCATTCAACAAATATTTAATAATCCACATATTTAGGGCCTGACACTGCTGGATGCTAAATCTAAATCTAAATATAACTCACAGTCCTTGTCTATACAGCATGATAAGTCCCAGGATTAAGATATACAGAATGGTATGAGAGCCTTAGGAGTGGCTGCTATGAAGTGTTTTTTAATGACTCAAAGCCTTTGTCCCTTGTTAAATGCATTTCAAGCATCAGTGAGTAGCCAGAAAGGAGTGGAGAAAGGAAGGAAGGCTCTTGCCTCAAATTCCTGAATCCCATGTTGTTGCTATAGAGAATTCAGGCATTAGGGTGGTTTTCTATTCCAGCCTACATATAGAGCTGGCCTGTCTCCATGGCCTGCAGAACAAATTGAAAACTGAGCAGCAAGTAGCAATGTGTGCATCTGTTCTGAAATCCTGCTGTGCATAAAGGATGTTTTTTAATTTGCTTGCACATTCCAGAAAAAAAAAAAAAAGAGATTTCCTATTTATAGATGAATTCAACATTTGGATAATAACGCTTTTTTAGCATATTATTCAGTGTGGATTTCCTCTGTGTTTCTGGCTACACCTGTTTTAGTCCCTCATCTCTACATCTTACTTTAAGGTATCAGAGGCAGAGCCCTCAGAAAAGTCGCTATCTCACATTTCTTCATCTGTAAAAGGAAGCTGATAATTCCTCACAAAGAAGTTGGGAGGATTAAATAAAATAATGTAAACCACTTAGAAACTAATGTCTGACATGGAGAAAGTAATCAGTAATAGAGTTTAGGAAAGCAGGTTTAGGAGTTCATTTCTCCCAACAAGCTCCAAGCTTGTCTGAGAGATTATAATTAAATCTTAGGCTGTGCTTAAGAATAGTTATCAAACACTTACTAATTTCAATAAGCAGGACATCATCAGAGCCTAAGGGCTGCCATATTGGGTTGTACTCCTCCAATACAACTAAGCAGAGGATCCCAGACCTTTAGTTTACACTCCACCCGTCCCTCCCCACCTCCAACAATACTCATCCAACAAACACATCTTAATTCGATAATGTTTGTATGTCTGGGCACCTGGATGGCTCAGTCAGTTAAGCATCTGACTTTAGCTCAGGTCATGATCTCGCAGTCTGTGGGTTCGAGCCTTGTGTCAGACTCTGCCTGGAGCCTGCTTTGGATTCTGTGTCTTCCTCTTTCTCTGCCCCTCCCCTGCTCATGCTCGCTTGCTCTCTCTCTCTCTCTCAAAAATAAATAAACCTTAAAAATATTTTAAATAATAAAGTTTATATGTCCTAAACAATATGAATGTGCTCCTTTTCTTTGGCATAACGTGCAATGTCAGAATTATCTCCCAAACCAGGGGCCAGTAAAGCTCCACAAATGTCCAGATAGGAAACATTTCTAGGCTTTATGAGCCAAGAAACAATGTCCTTAATTCTTAGGCAATTGTTCTAGTAGAAAGGTTAACAGTCTTTTCAAATTTACATTTAAAAAGGTAAAAACCACTATAGCTCAAAGACTAGAACCAGCCATAGCGCTGTAATTTGTCAACCCTTGTTCTTAAAAGATGAAACCAAGAGCTTCAGCTGTTGCATTGCTTTATAAATTTCAATATGAATGAGAATGCAGTTCCTACCTAATAGACATCCTCATTAAACAGATGAGGAGGTGTTCGGTACAGTCCCTCACCTACAGAAGAAATAGTCTGTGAATCCTAATGTGGCCCTAAGCCTCAAAACATACCCATTTACACTGAAAATGACCCATCTACTATTGCCTCAAATTCTTCCTTTCAAGCTTCTTCTTTTTGCATTAAATAGATTCATTTTTTAAGAAACCACTTAGAGGAGTAGTACCTTAAGTCACTAAAACGTTAACAATAATTTGTTTTTTCAAATGACTTTTTCTTCATGTGGGAATTTCGAATGATTTATGAAGGAAAGAAAGAATAGCAAAAGAAATGAGACTAAACTGTTGTGCCTGAATCGCGAGTCCCCTGAGACCTCCAAGGAGCCGACACCAACGCAAGTACATAAGGGTCTTTATTACAAGCTCGAGCAGGGGCTCACCCGCCTACCAGCGCGGCGGCAGCAAGGAGAAGCCCTGAACAATAGCGAGCAGGGTTTTTATGGGGTAAGGGACGGGGGTGTTAGAGTGCACGCGTTGTACGTATTGCATCATCACATAAGCACCAATCATAATTGTACAACACCAATGGTAATAGTTTTGACCATTCAGTATCCGTGAGGCGTCCGTTACTTTTGGCGGGACCCAATCATGACCTTTGAGAATCCTTTGAAAATGACCAATTATAAGGTGAGCTCAAAGGGCCTACCTGGGGTTTAGGCAAGCGGTGAGTGATTGGCTAGTTTGTACAGAGTAACTACCTGCAGTTCCCAGCCCTGACTCAGACCACAGGAATGTTACACATTTCTTTTGATTGGCTGATCCGAGGGTGGTTTCATCAGAAGCTTTTCCCGGAATTAGGGCTATGTGCAGCCTGAGGTTGCTCTTATGCAGGACTTAATTTCAGGCTCTTCAAAACAAGAGTGGTCCTCAAAGAAATTTGGAATCTGTCTCCTAATTCCAGATCAATTCTTTTTAAAAAGATTAGAGATGGGACAGTGTTATTCTGATGCGTTTGCATTCTTCACCTAGTTTCCATGCTAGAAATATAATAAGCTAGTGGTAGCAAATACAGACTCTGGAAGCTGAGTCTGGTTCTCACCAGCTGTATATCCTTGGGCAAGTCATTTAACTTAATGAGCCTCAGTTTAATTATCTAAAAAAAATGAGAATGATAATAGGATCTATCTCAGGGTGTCGAGGTGAGGATTAAATGAGATGAATATATGAAGAACACTTAGAATAGTATTGGCACATAGAAGATTCACAATAAGTGATAGAAATGACTGTTAGAATATTTCTCGAGTGTCAGTGCAAAGAACAAATGTAGAACTTGTTAGAAATCCATACTCCTACCCCTAAGGATTTTAACTTAGAAGTTCTGATTTGAGGGAGGGAGGAAGCTGTAGTTTAACAAGAATGTCAGGTGATTCTAATGTCAGTGATGCAGACCACGCTTAAAAAAATTATAATAACATCCTACAAACCTCAACAATAGTGTAAGGAATTGAAATAGTGTTTACATGAGAGCACGTGTAATGTGAGGGGATGCAAGGGTAATGATCAGGGGGAGTTCAAGATGACTGAAGAGGTGCAGGTAATGGTCTACGTCTTGGCCCAGGTGTTGGTTACACAAGTATGTTCACCTTGTGATGATTTACCAAGATACACACTTACGATATATCTGCCTTTCTGCATGTAAGTATTTTCTTCAATAAAAAGGTAAAAAAAAAAAATGCCAAAGCTAGAAACAACGTAATAAAACTAGTGCCCTATATCAGCAGTTCTCTTCCCTGATTGAATAATAAACTCAGCAGGAGAGTATTTAACAAACATCAACCCTAATTCTCAGAAATTCTGATTTAATTGATCTAGAGTAAGGACCCAGCCATTAGTACATTTTTTAAGTTTATTTATTTATTTTGAGAGAGAGAGGGAGAGAGGAAATCCCAAGCAGGCTCTGCACTGACAGCTCAGGCTGCATCTCACGAACTGCGAGATCATGACATGAGCCAAAATCAGGAGTCAGACGCTTAACCAATTGAGCCACCCAGGCGCCCACCATTAGTACATTTTAGAAGCCCCTCAGATGAGTCTATTTTTTGCAGCCATAGTTGAAAATCCATGCCCTTACACCAATGTTCTCAAACCCTAGCATGCATGAGTCTCACTTGAGGGCTTGTTAAAACAATGATTGGGCCCCCCTTCCAGAGCTTCTGATCCAATGGGGGCCAGGTTGGGGGCCCAAGAATTTGCATTTCTAAGCTATGAAGAAATGCTGATTCTGCTGGTCTTGGCCTCTGGTGCCTTCTCATTAAGGTTAAACCTCTGGCATCAAATTCTTCTTGTCCTCATTTACCTATTATTCTTCCATCAATAAAAAGTTAATGTTCCTCAGATATTAAAAATCTATAACCCAGGAATTAGACTGTTATAGTTATGAAATGTAGATAGTTCTGACATTGGAACTTTTGGTCATATCAGAAAGCATGTTCTTTCATTGAAATGTCCACATATTCTTTAAACAAACATTTCCTGAGTCCCTACAATGCACGAGACACAGAGATGCATGTAGCTCTTGCTTTCAAGAAATCCTCAAACTAGAGCAGAACCCCTGAGTCTCATACATAAAGGAATGAGTATTCATGCTCATTTTTGATTGCAAGATTGCTTTCTGGATTAATATTTGGAGTGGTTCTCCTTTCTGTAAATGGACACCAGAAGAACCTGGAGGTCCTTGGCAAAGGGCTATGGTACTCTCCAAAGAAGGGTATGCACGCCTCCATTTAAATCTAAGCAATGTTGGGGCGCCTGGGTGGCCTTAGTCGGTTAAGCATCCGACTTCAGCTCAGGTCATGATCTCATGGTTCGTGGGTTCGAGCCTGCATCTGGCTTTGTGCCTGACAGCTAGTTCAGAGCCTGGAGCCTGTTTCAGATTCTGTGTCTCCCTCTCACTCTGTCCCTCCCCTGCTCATGCTGTGTCTCTCTCTCTCTCTCTCTCCTTTTCTCTTTCTCTCTCTCTCTCAGAAATAAATTTTTTAAAAAAGCAATAAATCTAAACAATGTTTTTCTTGTATATTTTTAAGTGGTCCCAACACATTTACCCTGGACAACTGGTAAGAACTTTATCTTTTACCAGAGAGAGAGAGATTCCTTTGTGACAAATCTAATGACAACCTTAAAGATTTACAGTTATAGCCTCAGATAATACATGCAGATTATCCTCAATAGCATCAGAAGCATAACCCTTGGATCACCATTCAAAACTCATTTACTCGTAAGGACTTTGCTCTGCTTATTTTCATTCCCCCATGCCTTTTGTTTACATTACTTAAATTCTATTGGGAACAAAGGCCTTGATATCAGACTGCAGAGCCCATGTAAAATGTCTATGCTATTGTATTTGTCAGCTCTCAAGGCATGTGGAATAACTGAAGTCCATTTGTAAAGCTTTCTATAGCTCACTAGCAGGAATATAAACTGACAACTTCAACAAAAACCTGAGGAAGGAAAATTCTTATGAAATTATATTCACAATGAATTTTTCTACATTTCTAAAGACTTTTCTGTAAAACAGAAAGCTTTGGTTTAGTGTCAGTTAATACCATGGCAATAAAACACATCGTCTATTATCCTTGATGGCTACAATCTTAATTTTAGAGAAACACTTGCTCTACTTTATACTTTGCATCTCACTATCTCTTTTAACAGAATTAATGCTACATGAAATCCTATGTGACCGGCACCCACCTTTATGAATTAAATGGTATTTCAGCAGAACTAAATCCAACAATATGTAAAAAGAGTAAAATGCCATAATCAAATGGCATGCCAGAAATGGTTTTTGTTTGTCCCAGAAATTAAAGGTTTAACATTAGAAAACCAATCACTGTAATTCACTATATCAGCAAAAAAATAAGTGGGTACAATATACTATCCCATAAAATGCAGGAAAAGCATTTGACAAAACTCAAAATCCACTCATGTTAAACTCTCAGCAAGCTAGGAATAGAAAACAGAACGTCTTTAGCTGATAGAGAAAAACCTACACTTAGCACACTTACTGGTGAAAACCTGAGTGCTTTCCCTCTCAAATCAGAAATAAGAAGTCCTTCTCTCACTGCTTATTAAACATCTTGCTAAAAGTCCTAGCCAATGCAATAAGTTTAAAAAAAAAAAAAAAAAAGAAGGGGCGCCTGGGTGGCTCAGTCAGTTAAGCATCTAACTTCAGCTCAGGTCATGATCTCACAGTTCATGGGTTCAAAGCCCAGCATCGGGCTCTGTGCTGACAGCTCAGAGCCTGGAGCCTGTTTCAGATTCTGTGTCTCCCTCTCTCTCTGACCCTCCCCTGCTCACGTTGTCTCTCTCTCTCTCCCAGAAATAAATAAAACATTAAAAAAAACCAAAATCTCTCTCTCTTTAAAAAAACAAAAGGAAATAAAAGGCATACAGATTGGGAAAAAAACTGCTGTTATTAGTAGACAAAATATGCTCATATACATAGATAATCCTGAGGAACCTAGACAAAAGCTACTACAAATAATAAGTGAATTTAGGATGGTAGCAGGATACAATGGCAATACTAAAAAATCAATTGTATTTCCGTATTATAGAAATAAGCAATTAGAAATTAAAGGTAAAAAGCAATATCATTGGGGTGCCTGGGTGGCTCAGTTGGTTAAGCCTCCGACTTTGGCTCAGGTCATGATCTCACAATTTGTGGGTTCGAGTCCTACATCGGGTTCTGTGCTGACACCTCAGAGCCTGGTGTCTGCTTCGGATTCTGTGTCTCCTTCTCTCTCTGCCCCACCCCCCCCACCCCCGGCTTGGTCTCTTCTCTCTCCCTCTCAAAAATAAATAAACATTTTTTTAGAAAGCAATATCATTTATAACAAAATCAAAAATATTAAATACTTGTGGACAATTATTTTATGTGTAAAACTTCTTACACTGAAAACAACAAAACATTGCTGAGACAAAATAAATACCTAAATAAGTGGAAACATATCACTTACTTTCATGGTCCGAAGACTCAATATTCTTAAAAATGTCAATTCTCACTAAATTGATTCATAGAGTCTTCATAATAGCAATCAAATCCCAGTGGACTTCACTGTAGAAACTGACAGGCTGGCTCTAAACTGTATATGGAAACATAAAGAACTTAGAATAGCAAAAAATTTTGAAAAAGAACAAAACATCCACACTACCTGATTTAAAGATTTAATATAATTCTATAGTAATCAAAAATATGTCTATTTTTATGCCAATAAAAATGGACACACAGATCAATGGAACAGAACAGAGAGTAAGAAAAACACCCAGCTCCCTGGATCTTCACTAGTCACAAAAGTTAATTTGAAATGGATCATAAACCTAAATATAAAAGCCAAACTATAAAAATTCTAGGAGAAAATACTCAAAATGCATATATCTGACATAAATGACTTATCTCCAGAATATGTAAGAATTCTTATAACTCAATAACAAGAAGACAAATAAGCCAGCTGAATTGGGTAGAATATTTGAACATAAATTTCACAAAAGGAGATGCATGGAATGTCAAAAAGCATATATAAAGATACTCCACATCTTTAGTCACAAAGGAAATGCAATTTACACCACAATGAGATACCACTTTCCTACTCAAATGTCTAAAATTTTTAAAAACTGACAATATTAAATATAAGTAAGGATGTGGAACAGCTGGAACCCTCAGACATTGCTGGTAGAAATGTAAAACAGTATAGCCACTTTGATAAGCTCTTTGACAATTTCTTAGGAAGTTTAACATACACTGACCATGTGACTCAGGAATTCCTCTCCCAAATACCTCCAAAAGAAAATACATGTACACACTCATTTTTTAAAAACTGTTACATGGATGTTTATAGAAGCTTTATTCATAATATCCCAAAACTTAAAACAACCCAAATGCAGTTTAAAAACAAAAAAACCATCCCATGCAACAACATAGCTGAATCTCTAAAACACTATCCTGAAGAGAAAAAAACAAAAAACCCAAAACCTAATCTAATGTAAAGAGTGCCCTGTAGGGGCGCCTGGGTGGCTTAGTCGGTTAAGCGTCCGACTTTCGCTTAGGTCATGATCTCGTGGTTCGTGGGTTCAAGCCCCGCGTCGGGCTCTGTGCTGACTGCCAGCTCAGAGCCTGGAGCCTATTTCAGAGTCTGTATCTCCCTCTCTCTCTGACCCTCCCCTGCTCACGCTGTCTCTCTCTCCTAGAAATAAATAAAAATATAAAAAAAAAAAAAAGTGCCTACTGTGTAAGTGCATTCTCATGAAAGTCAACAGTGGACAAACTTACTTTAGAAAGCAGATCAGTTGTTGCCTAAGAACTGCAAAGAGGAGATGGGACTGATTGGGAAGGAACACATGGGTACCATTCGGGCAGATGGTGATGCTATATTTTGATTGTGTATACATTTGTCAAAACTCATGGAAGCTTTGCATCTTATATAAATTATACTTCAATAAAGTTATTTTTCCAATGAAATTACTTTTAAATTAAGAAGATAGCACTTCTTACATCTCCAAACACATTTGACACTGTTGGTGTAAAGAGGCAATGAACATGAAGCACCAAATAAGAAGAGGTACCACTGGTTGTTTACTGTGCGCCAGAATCGATGCTCAGCGTTTTAAAAGTATTTCCTAGTAAAACCCATGGCTTGAAGATTATCTCTGTTGCCACTTTACACATGAGGAAAATGAGACTTAGAAAAGTCAACAGTTACTAAGTGGTGTGGAAAGTCAGATCCGCCTATCTCCAAAGTCTCCCTTGCTCTCAGAATCTGCACCATGCTTTCTCCCAAAGGAGAAGGACATTGTGCCTTCTGCGGAGGCTCAAGGGTCATTACAACAAAATGCTCTAAACAAGATGCCAACAAAGACGAAAATAAGTGGATCTGTCACCTGAGCACAACAAGAATACAGTAAGAAATCATCAAGAAGCTTTTCAGGGATCACTATTGTCAACAGGCCACCAAGTCTGAACTGATGGAGCAGCAAATGTCATTGCAGCAGGAAAATCCCCAATCAAAATATACATTGATCTCAAAAGTACAAAGGTCCTTGTTATTATTCTTATTTGAGGAGGGAAATTCACTTATAAAGACAGACAGACATTTGCAAGGAATAAAAATATATATCCTATTTTCTCACACTTTTCCTGTCTCATTTACCAGAATGCTTATGTTCCTAGCTCATGCCATTTTACAAGTGAAATCTTTGAAATTTTAAGGAACAGAGAGTGTCATATTAAATAAATAGATCCATGGGGCACCTGAGTAGCTTACTTGGTTAAGGGTGATCTCGGCTCTTGATCTCAGCTCAGGTCATGATCTCACGGTTCATTGAGTTTGAGCCCCACATCGGGCTCTGTGCTGAGAGCACAGAGCTTGCTTGGAATTCTGTCTCTACCACTTTCTGCCCCTCCCCCTGTGCTCTCTCTCTCAAAATAAATAAATAAACTTAAATAGATAAATAAATCCAGCTCCAAAATGTAAAAGCTGAAAAACAGCCTAATTAATTCTAGAAAAGCAAATTTAGCTCTGGTGCCAAAACTTTACAAAAATTGCACAATATTTTTTAAAGGAAAAGAGGAAAAGGGAAGGAGAAAAGGAAGGGACTTATGAAATTTTTCAGTTAAGAGTATGAGTGAAATTGTAAATAAAATATTTGCAAATAGAATTCAACAAAATATCTTCTAAGGTAACCAAATAGAATTAAACAGGGAAAGTAAGAATGGCCCAGTGGTGAGAAATTTATTAATAGAATATGCTATAATAGAAAACAAAACAAGAAAATTCATAAGATAATTCTTCATATAATCATTTGCCACAACTTATCATCTATTTTTTACCCTGGTATACGAATAATTGAAAGTTACTGAAATTCTTTCTTTGAGTAAGAAAGAATGTCAATTTATATAAAGGATCAAACATACATTTATAACATCATTACTTCAACAAATAAAAATCACCAGATGCCAAAAAGGCATTTGATGAAATTAACCTCCATTCCTGATTTCATCAATAGCTTAAAAGGTAATTTTGAAATTAAATAGACCTGGGGCAAATAACACCACTATTGACCTCATGTGTACATAGCATGGTATCTGGTACATGATAAGCACCCAGCAAATAGAAGTTATTTTTTATATCAAACCAACAACCAGGCTCATGCTTAATAAAGAAACTCTATAGGCATAATATTAAAATTAAGCACAAAACAAGGAAGCTTTCTATCACCTATATTTCACACTATTTATATTAAAAAATAAAAATCATTAAAAATGCAAGAATGAAAAAGACAAAATTATCATTATTTGAAGGTATGTGACTACTCTGATAGCCTAAGAGAAAATTCTCAAAACTAGTAGAACTAAGAAAAAAGCTTAGGGGGGCGCCTGGGTGGCTCAGTCTGTTAAGCATCTGACTTTGTCTCAGGTCACTGTCTTGTGGTTTGTGGGTTCAAGTCCCACGTGGGGCTCTGCACTGATAGCTTGGAGCCTGGAACCTGCTTCTGATTTTGTGTTTCCCTCTTTCTCTGTCCCTCCCCTGATCGTGTTCTGTCTCTCTCTCAAAAATAAATAAACATTAAAAAATGTTTTAAAGAAACAGCTTAGAAAAATGGCCAGATATAAATATTTCTTTAAATAAACAGCATTCCTATGTATTCCATTAGATAATATAACTTCAAAATACATTTTGTTTACTATAAAAATAACAAAAGCCAAAAGGGGAAAGTTTCCATGAGAAATATGCATAGTATGAAAAAACACAAATCTTTATTTATAGAACAAGATTCAAATAATAAGAATGGGAAAATTATTGTAAAAATATCAAAACTTCAAAAATCTGTGTTTCTATTTAAAATTCCAACAGAATTGTGGAGGAGACTTTAAATATTCTAAAATTCATCAGAAAGAGCAAGTAGGTAAGAATATCAAATAAACAGGTATAAAAGAAATGTTATTAATAAGTTACTGAGCTTAATACATGCGAGTGCTCAAAAAACATGTGCTGAATCAACTCTAAAATTAAGGCAGTTAAAATCATGTAATACATAAGCAAGTATGTAAAATGCACTCATACCCAGATTTTTTTTTTTTAATTCAGATTTATTAGGCCTTACCTAACTTTTGGTACCAATTTTTGGTACCTAAAAGTTGAAAGTATAATATTGGAGTTATCATAAAACAGCAGAGAGGGGAAGAATTATCTAATAAGTGTCAAGAAAATGAGATTTAAAAAACTGAAAAACAAACCAATAGAGAACTTCCTTTCTTTCCATAACTAAAATAAAGTCCAGATGGATCAAAAAGTGAAGCAGTTAAAACTCATAGCAGAGAAAAGCTATAAAACCTCTGGAGGAGAAAGGAATTCCTAAGCTTAAAAGCAATAGAAGAAACAAAAGATCAATAACTTTATTACCCAAAACTTGGAAAATTTCTCCATAAAAAACTTCTGCATAAAAAATTTCAAACTTAAAAAGCATACACTGAGGGAAAAAATTAGTTTATGTAGTAGACAGATGATTATTCTCATTACAATTTATAGGGCTTATATATACAACAAAGGAAAACTCACAACTCTGATAGCCTAAAAATATAAAAAGACAATCCACAAAAGAAAACACAACTAATAAACTAACTTGGGGAAATGTTCCAACAGAAATTAAAGAAATGCAAAATAAAATCACAGGGAAGTGCTCTTTTTCTCATAACATTAGCAAGTTCTTTGTTGAATGGTAATTCTCTGTTCTGGCACTGGCATTGTGAACCTGGTATTTTTATACCAGGTTTAAACCTTTCAGCCTTGTTGAAGATGTAAATTGGCATTACCATTTTAAAAGTAATTTGAAAATATTTTTCAAAGGCCTTAAGTTCATTCATACCTTTGATCCCATAATTCCATTTTGAAAAATTTATCTAAAAGAAATAAATATGGGAAAAGCTTTATGTGTGAAGATATTCACTAGAGTATTACTTATAATAGCTAAAAATAGAAGAAAAATCTTAAATATCCAATGATAATGAAAAACCTTAGTAAACTAAAAACCTAAGTAAATTATACCCAGTAAATGGAATAATAAGTAGGTGTTTCAAATGACAGATAAAACTATTAAACACCTTATCTCTGGGAAGTAAAATTATAAAGAATTTTTATTTTGTACTTAATGCATTTCTTAAGGTTTCAATTTGTTATTTCTTTCATATTATAATGAGAAAAGGGATATGAAGATATTTCCATTTTGAAAAAACATAGTTGAAATGATGGGTACAGAGATTATAATAATACCATGGAAGCATGTTCATTATCCTTGGGGAAAGAAAGATAGGGAATGAAATTCCCATACATGCTAAGGGTGGGTGTGTTTACTGATGAGAATAGGGATGATTTTTTTGCCTGTTTTTCAAATTATATTTATTCAACAAACATTTACTGAGATCCAAAGTTAAATGTCTTGAACTATGACAAAGATGTAAAAGGCATTTCCATGCTATTTATCAATATTCCTGAGTTATTTTTATAATATTCAGGATAGAGCTTTTCTCCATGCAAAAGAATTCTCAGGGAAAATAGTATAATGCATCACAAAATGGTCCACTAAGGGGTTATTATTACACAAGTTTCCATGGCATAAAGTTAAAATATCCATTTTCAAACACATATAAGAAAATACTATTAATATTTTGTTTTACAATAACAACTTCCAAACTTCCAAACATCCAACCACTCTTCAAATATGAGAAAAGAGACACAGAAATTTCTTTCCTATTTCCTCAGATCCCTGAGATTATTTAACCACCTGCTTCAAACACAGAAATTAAGAGTGAAGTTTATAGCGCATTCAGTAAAAAGTTCTTAGTAACCCCTAACGTGAGTTTAAACATACCCAGAAATTTCAATAAAATTTACCAAATTAGATTTTGCATAAAAATGTGAAAATATAATTAATAGCTTTATGTTGATTACATGTTAACATGATAGAATTTCAGAGATATTTGGTTAATTAAATGTAGTATTAAAATTTTTAAGACCTATGACAGGTAATTTTCTAAATACCATTTCTAAAAAACTTAAAGAGATCAAAGACAAAAAATATGGACCAGATTAATGTCTACCAAACTTGGAAGCATTTTCTTCAGTTATCTTTCATATCATCCTTTTATTTGTTAAATCCACTAATTCATAGAAAGCACTTAAGATAGTGCCTAGCTTATAGTGATTACAAATGTTGAATGTTATTTTTAACAACATAAGAAATATTTTTAAGCAACTACCATGTGCCTGGCATGATACTAACCACAATGCAAGCAGAGTTAGGTCTCTGAAGAAAACATAACTTTGAAGAACAGGAAATCCTGGCCAATTACATCTCCTTAATAACAAAATAGCAGCAGGATATCCACACAGCTGAAGAGAAAAGAGAAATTATGTCTTTCCTTTGGTGTCCTAAAAACAGTAGATTCTTGATGGTGTTATTCAACTGTCCACAGTTAAAGCAAAAAAGGGTAGCCAAGAGACAAATATGTGAAAGCCAAGGTGGTAACAGAAAAGGGTGGTGAAATCTCTGGAAATAATAGGAGGGGTTCCTTAGATGAAAGATGAGGGGCAGTGATAGCAGAGTTGACATTGTGTCTGCATGGACCCTCCTCCTTTAAATCTCCTCCTACAACTGTCTCCTCAATGTCACATGCTAATGGCTGAGTGACTTCTCATAGCAAGGGACATGGCATTCTCCAAAACCCAAAAGAAAAGGAATATGAAGAAATCACTTAGAAACAGCTACTGGAGGGGCGCCTGGGTGCCTCAGTTGGTTAGGCATCCAACTTTGGCTAAGGCCATGATCTCATAGCTCATGGGTTTGAGACTCGTGTCAGGCCCCATTCTGACACTCAGAGCCTGGAGCCTGCTTTGGATTCTGTGTCTCCTCCTTTCTCTGACCCTCCCCCAATCACGCTCTGTATCTCTCTCTCTCTCTCAAATATAAATAAACATTTTTTAAAAATTCTTTTAAAGAAACAGCTGCTGGAATTAAACAAAGGTCAGCTTTGCTAACGCGAACTATGTCAAATATCACAGAAAAATAAACACAAATCATAGTTAGAATCCATTTTCTGGGAAAGAGGTCTAGAGTCAAGTTCAACACCTTAACCAATGATAAACAAAGAGCTTCCACACTTCTTCCAAAAAAAAAAAAAAAACTTCCAATAAGGTAAATGCAGAAGTGCTTAACTGATAAATAAGAGAAGCAAACATTATGATAAACACCACAGGAGGTAGATTTGTATTTTGACAGGTAACAGGAATAGAATCCAAAACTCTAAACAGTACTATTAAAGATACTTAAACAATTTGTGTCAGTTTCACTATTCCCTTGCTTTATTACCACATTGCTGGTTGATTAGAGGACTATTATAAATGTTTTTTTCACCCAGTAAATTTCTAGACATTTAATCGCAGTAAAACATATATTTCCCCAATATGTAATCTAATTAAGGTGAGGAAGGCAATAAAGATAAGACCATTTCGTGAGCAGCCTGAAAAGTGAAGTAGGCCCAAACCCCCCAAAGGTGTTATTTTTTTTAAATGTTTTTATTTATTTCTGAAAGAGAGAGAGACAGCATGAGCAGGGGAGAGTCAGAGAGAGAGGGAGACACTGAAGTAGGCTCCAGGCTCTGAGCTACCTGTCAACACAGAGCCTGACATGGGGCTCGAACCCACGAACCATGAGATCATGACCTGAGCCGAAGTCGGATGCTTAACCAACTGAGCCACCCAGGTGCCCTCCCAAAGGTGTTCTTAATGTCGTTGGCTACAACAATGAACAGTGCCTTTCTCAGAAAGGGGAAGGATTCTCTCTTTTGCTTCCTTAGAAAGATTTCTGAAGCCACAGCCTTGGATTTATTTCTCTGGTAAATGTTATAAATAAAACATTAATCATTATTAAACCTGCCTGGAAAAAAGAATGCTCTGCTGGAGACCAATCCACATTTTCTGGGTCCAATTCAAAAGTTGTTACACTTGAAGAAAATGCTTTGTTCCTTTCACTGAGGTTTTTCTGACTCTGGTAAAAGCCCCAAAGGATTATCAAGGCTGGAAAACACCTTGAATATCATGACCACAGCCAAAGACTTGAGTAAAATGAATCTTGTCTTCAGCTGCCAGAGGAAAGAATCTTGTATTATTTGGCCTGTGTGTATTTGCCTTAGCTTCTAAGATGCAAATGCTTAACAACTTCTTAACTACAGATTATTTCAACACACAAGGCCCAACGTCCTGCCAATTCCTATCCAAACCCAGACACCACGATCAAGCAAAGGATGGCACTCACTGCCAGGCAAAGGATCTCCCTTAGGAGACACTCATAAATTACCTGCCCAGCTTTCCATTCGTACAGTAAGTGACACTATTCTCTAATAATCATGGAGAAACACCAGTACCACTGGAGACTTGTGCCCAATTTATCTAACAATTTGGACCTTGGCACTGACTAGTTCCATCTATTATTGATAAAGAAATTGCTCATTATTACAACCCCTCCAGGTGCCATTATTCTTTACATGGCAAAAGTCATTAGGAGGTGTCAGAAAGGGTTGACATGTCTGAGAGCACACTCCACATTTGCCCACTAAGAGTATGTAGTGGTCACGCATTCCTTATTAGGAACAGAAAAAGTTGAGCATGCATAAAGAAATTACAGAGTAAGTTCATTTTTTAATCTGATTCACCAGCCCTCCAAGACAAATGACTTAGAAACTCACATACCTTTCACAAGTTTTCTTCTGAGCAGCGGAATTCGTATCCCTTGCCCTGAAGCATGGAAAGTTTCACTAACTTACGTTACTATTATTTTAACCTTCTTCTGAACAGATGACTCAGAAAAGACAAAGGCTAGAGAGATTAGGCAGAAAAACATAACCACAAACAAAAAGTCTTCAACTTTCTAGTTCAGCAAATAGTAATTATTATCATTTACATTAGTATAGTGGTTTAGAGTTCACCAAGAACTTTTTTTTTTAATTTTAACATTTATTCATTTTTGAGAGACAGATTATGAGCAGTGGAGGGGCAGAGAGAGACAGGATCCAGGCTCTGAGCTGTCAGCACAGAGTCCGATGCGGGGCTCAAACTCACAAGCTGTGAGATCATGACCTGAGCCAAAGTCAACTGACTTCAACTGACTGAGCCACCCAGGCGCCCCTCACCAAGAACTTTTAAAAAGACTCTCCTATATGTGATTCTCACAAGAGCCTACTTAATATTGGAGCATAGGATAACATTAATGGACTGCTATGCAGCCAGGCAAAAGAAGTGTTGGAGAACTAATGGCATGAAAATATATCCATAATATGTTGAGTACAAAATGCTGGCTTCAAAATAGAATGGATTGTTTGGTCCAGTTTTTGTAAAAAGATATACAAATGCATACATACATATACATGCATATGCACACACATACACATATTTAGAAAATAGTCTAGAAAGATATCAACCATGGTCCCTGTGCTATGATTACTTTTCTCTTTATTTTATTTCATGATATATCTGCAATGAACATATATTACATGTATGTTCAGTAAAAGATAATCATATATGATAATAGGAGTCCTTATTTTTCTAATGAATTTTTCACTAAACTTCAATAATCATAGCTTAACACCAAGGAGAAATGTTTATTTCAACTGCTTTAAGAAAAGCCATTTTTAAAAATATCAGAATTCCCTGATATCTAATAACCATCCAGAGTTATAAGTTCTGCTAGTTCAGAACAATTCAGCACAAAATATACATTGGGCGATGTCTCTGCCAGATACTTCCAGAAAGCAGAACTTAACAGAGCATTAAAGTGCTCTTACTTGGGGTGCCTGAGTGGCTCAGTTGGTTAAGCTATCAACTCTTAATTTAGGCTCAGTTCATGATCTCAGGGCTTTGTGAGTTTGAACCTCACCATCCCGATGGGCTCTGCACTGAGTGTAGGGAGCCTGCTTGGGATTGTTTCTCCCTCTCTCTCTGCCCCTCTCCTGCTTATGAGTGTGCACATGTGCTCTCTAAAAATACATAAATAAGCTTTAAAATAAGTGAATAAAGTGCTGATACTTTATTCAGAAGTCCAAGACAGTTTAGGTGAGAAGGAAGAGGAGAGGTGAGGAAAGAAGCACAGCAATGCAATGTAGTCCAACCTCCTAATCCCCATCCGCCTCACAACCGTCTGTAAAGACACAACCAGTCAACCAGCTGGACCGTTCCTGGTACATGGGACTTCTCTGTAACTGATTACTAGAAACAACGGCCCTGGAGCAGTCCAAAGAAGGGAGAAGAGGAGGGCTTATTTGCCTAGTTCCTTACTATCTCCAGTGCTCTTTGATCAAGGTCCCTCGGGGCCCACCATCCAGTAACCCTGTACCCATTCAGGAGACCAGACCCCATCGCTCAAGTGTCCAAGTGCATTCATAACGAGCTAATTTCATGCAGGTGGGGCTCAGCGTTTGGGTTCGTGAAGCCAGAGAGATACAGGGCCTAACCTCACACTCCAGGAAGCAAGGGAACCAGCAAAGGTGGCAGTGTCGGGAGGAAGGTGGCCCCTCCAGGAGGTGATTCAAGGACTCTAAGAGGAGTGTAAAGGCTTAGTCCTATATAAATGTTTTGCTGTATCTTGGAAATAGTTGGCCATTTTATTACAGCATTAATAACAAGAAATTTTCTCCACATCTATAAACATAGAATGGACTATGAGAGATTTTATTTTATTCATCTACTTCACTAACATCTGGCATAGTCACATGTACATGAAATGGGCATGCTCAGATTGCTGATATTCAGGTTACAGTTAATTCCTGGTGCACAAAATATACTTCTACCCTTTACTGCCCCACTCAGGAAAGCACACTTAGAATGCAAATAAATAAAGCTGATGTTATTAAAGAAATTACGTTAAATCCTCACTCTTGTTTTGTTTTTAAGAAAACTATTTATGAACATCAGTAGTTTTGAGGAAAAAATCACTTATGAGGTACGTGGGTGGCTCAGTCTGTTGAGCATACAATTTTTTATTTCAGCTCAGGTCATGATCCCAGAGACTGGGAGACATGGAGACTGCTTCAGCTTCTTTCTCTCCCTTTGCCCCTCTCCCCTGTTTGCATTCTCTCTCTCTCTCTCTAAAAAATAAAAAAATTTAAAAATCACTTATAATTTGTGTCACAAATGATCATTCTACATTGTATGTAGAAACGCTGATTAAAAAGCACTATAAGGGGCACCTGGGTGGCTCAGTTGGTTGACTGTCTGACTTCAGCTCTGGTCATGAGTTTGAGCCTGCATCAGGGTCACTGCTGTCAATGTGTAAACTGCCTCATATGCTCTGTCCCCCACACCCCACCCCCTCCCCATTCATGCTCTCTCAAAAATAAATAAGCATTTTTAAAAAGCACTATAAGATACCACTTCATTCAGATTATGATAGCTATTACTAAATAAATAAATAAACAGAAAAGAGCAAGTGTTGGTAAGGGTATGAAGAAATTGGGGCTCTCATGCATTACTGGTGAGAATGGAAAAAGGTGCAGCCACTGTAGAAGATAGTATGTATGGTGTTCCTCAAAAAATTAGACCTAGAATTCCCATATGACCCAGCAATGCCACTTCTAGGTATAAACCCAAAAACTGAAGGCAAGGACTCAAACAATTGTGTGTGCACCAATATCCACAGCACTATTATTTACAGTAGTCAAAAGTTGGAAGCAACTCAAGTGTCCATCGATAGATGAAGGGAGAATCAAAATAAAGTACCTACATACAATGAAATCTTTTTATGCATGTATCTTTAAACAGTGCTTTCTTTTTTCCAGATTTATTGACACACAATTGACAAATAAAATTGCATATATTTAAAGTGCACAATGTGATGATTTGATACACACATACATTGTGAAATGATTACCACAATCAAGTTAATTAACACACCCATCACCTCATATTGTTACCTTTCCGTTTTTGTGGTGAGACAAGAGAATGTTATTGAGCATCAAAAAGGAAAGAAATCATGACAGTGTGCTGGGGTCCTGAGTGGCTCAGTCGTTTAAGCATCTGATTTCAGCTCAGGTCACGATCTTGTGGTTCATGAATTTGAGCCCCGCATCAGGCTCTATGCTGACAGCTCAGAGCCTGCAACCTGCTTCAGATTCTGTATCTCCCTCTATCTCTGCTCCTCCTCCATTCATGCTTTGTCTCTCAAAAATAAATAAATGTTAAATAAAAAAATTTTTAAAGACAATATGCTAAATTTTGGTTCAGGTCATGATCTCACAGTTGTGGGATATAGCCCCACTACAGGCTCCAAGCTGGGTGAGGAGCCTGTTTAGAATTTTCTCTCTCTCCCTCTCGCTCTGCCCCTCCCCTAGTCACACACATACGCATGCTTTCTCTCTCAATAAAAATTTTTTTAATTAAAAATGATTCTTAAAATGATATATTTTATGTTTACATATATTTTACCATAATAATTTAAAATTTTATTGCTAACTAAAAACCACTCTAGAACACAGACAATAATCAACTAATATTTATTGACGTGAAATACACAAGTGGAGCAACTGCACTGTCATTAGTCTAATAAACAGCTCAAAACAACTATCAAACTATAAAGTCCCACGTTAAGCCTAGTTTTGCCAAAAATCTGAAATGAAAATAAAAGATACCCCCAAAAAATGTGCCTGGAAGAAATAATTTGCAATGCTCAGAGCCATTAAAAAATTAATATATCCCTCAATTCACAAGAAGCCATGCAAATTAATGAAGAAAAAGTCAAACTCATTGAAAAACAGTGCAAATAATACAAAAAACAATTCACAAAAGAACTGTAAATGCTGTAATATTTTACAATAATCTTATCTTCATTAATGAGCTTCATCTCAAAATGAGAAAAGTGCTCATTTAAAACAGCACAATGACTGACACTTGACAGCTTCACAAAAAATTTTTTCTTTAAAGAACATTGTTTTTAAATGTTTGTTTATTTTTGAGAGAGAGAGACAGAGCACAAGTCGGGGAAAGGGCAAAGAGAGAGAGATACAGAATCCGAAGCAGGCTCCAGGCTCTGAGCTGTCAGCACAGAGCCCAATGCGGGGATCAAACCTTCGAACCACAAAATCATGACCTGAGCCAAAGTCGGACACTTAACCAAGCCACCCAGGCAGCCCATTGGCAAAATTTTTTTAATTAATTTATTGTTCTGGGGATAAGCAGGAGTTTAAATTAATACAGTTTTTGTGCAAACAAATTGACCCGAAGTGTCACCTCGAAAAACACTGATTGTGCCAAAGAAATGGTATGGAAAAGCACCTTGTATAGAAAGCGGTAGAGTTACCACAGTTGATTACAATGATCCATAAATTACACACACATACACGAACACACATGAATACAAACACACACAAGCATGCATACACACGCACACACACACAGATACCAGACTGGGAAAAGCTGAAAAAAAATTTTAAACCCACACTATTACCTGTGTTTATCTTGGGGATTGGGGGTGCAGAGAACAAGATGACTTCCATTTCTTTATACAGCTCTCTAAAATAGTTGAGGAATTGAAGGTGTTCCTTTTTTTTTTTGGCTTTTTTGGTTTTCTTAGTATCTTTCAACTAACAAAGAAACTTTATTAAATTATTAATAATGATATGTTAACAAGCCACATTTTACTGAATGAGGAAGTGGGACCAACCCAGGTTTTTCTCATTTTGATCCTAGAAATTATCATCAAGAGGCGATAATTATTAAGAAGGGAATCAAAGAGGAAAAAAAAAAACTGGGTAAAGAAAGAACCATGAATAATGAAAACTGATCTCTCCCATTTAATTTTCCTTACATCTGTCTGGATGAAATTACACCTACTAAATATTGACTTTGCTTCTAAGGACCTGAAGGCATGTGCCATATTTTATTTGACAGAGATCACTATATTTAACCTTTGGGTAAAGATGGAGCCAGCACATCTCATTCAGTGACACAGAAGAAGGTGATGCATAAAGAGGTGAAGTGATGAATCTGGGCTCAGTTGTCACACAATAATTGCCTTATAGATCCCATTGCCACCTATGAGGAGGCCTGAGTGGCCAGATCTGTAGCGGCTTCTTTACCACCAGTTTGTCTTCCTACCCAAAGAGAAAGGGTTTTTCACCTAGTGCACTGTGAACTTGGATTAGAAAAAGAATGACCCTTCCTCCCCCTCAAACCTCTAGTCGAGGTTTCTTTCCATTATAATATGGGGCACCAACCACAGTAGGGTTAGCAGCACCTATGAATTTGTCACCTACAGGAATCCCAGGTATTTTCCCATCACATCACATTGTTACAGATTCCTTGCCATTTCATCTGTACACATCACCAGTTCAAAAGTACAGCAGTTACTAGACCTCTATATCATAATAACTGGATCTCAATAAAACTTGTTTTCTCTGCAATCCTACACATTTCATGTTATGCATTCAAGAACATTCTTCTGACTGCCAAAAGGATCCATGGCAGAAAGAAAGAAAGAAAGAAAGAAAGAAAGAAAGAAAGAAAGAAAGAAAGAAAGAAAGAAAGAAAGAAAGAAGAAAGAAAGAAGGAAGGAAGGAAGGAAGGAAGGAAGGAAGGAAGGAAGGAAGGAAGGAAGGAAAGAAAGAAAGAAAGAAAGAAAGAAAGAAAGAAAGAAAGAAAGAAAGAAAGAAAGAAGGAAAGAAAGGGAGGGGGAGAGAGAGAGAGAGAAAGAGGGAGAAAAGAGAGAAAGAAAGAAAAAAGAGAAAAAGAGAGAAAGAAAAAGAAAAAACACAACAGATTAAGAATGTCTACATAGAGGGACGCCTGGGTGGCTTAGTCGGTTAAGTGTCCGACTTTCGCTTAGGTCATGATCTCACGGTTCGTGGGTTCGAGCCCCGCATCGGGCTCTGTGCTGACTGCCAGCTCAGAGCCTGGAGCCTGTTTCAGAGTCTGTTACTCCCTCTCTCTCTGACCCTCCCCTGCTCACGCTGTCTCTCTCTCTCTCCTAGAAATAAATAAAAATATTTAAAAAAAAATGTCTACATAGAATATCTCAAACACTTTCCTAAGACCTTCCCAAGATAAGAAAAAAAATCTCTATTCCAAGTCTGCCCTGATATTTGACCACAAAAACATCAGACCCATTGTTTGCGGTGCATGTTTTCCTCAGGCTACAGCATAACCATATGACAAGTCTGAAATCCTCATTTGGTGCTTTTCTCCTCCCAGGGGTGTCTCAAGAGAACCCCCTCACTTTCACGCCTATTAAGGAGAAGTACGTGTTGCCTGGGACACACACAAAGCAACTGCCTTTTCTCCAACATAATCACAGATGCCTCGGCAGTACAACAGTTCACGGTCGACATTCCAAGACACAATCAATAAAACTAGAAGCCATGTAAAAAGGTTAGAACCTATCCATGTTTCCTCTTTAACTCTCCCTAGCTAGGGAGAAAATTATGAGCATTTCTTCCACTACATCTATTAGCTGTCACTTTGGTTGTTTTCTTATGGGCACTGAAGTCAAGCAGAGCTGGTTTTGAATTACAGCTCTTCTGCTGTCTACTGTGAGTGACCAGATATCCTTCCTGAGCTCGGGATTTTTTTATTCATTCATTCATTCATGTACTTATTAATCAACAAATGCTTTTGAGCATATGCTGTAAGTTGTCTTTACCACAGTTCTGAAATAGATAATACAGAAATGGAAGGAACTTGGGAAGACCCAATATCAGCACATGTAAAATTCTCAAAACAAAAATCCACAAATGGTCAGAGATAGTGGGCCCATCTTGTTATATCTCAGAACTCAGTATCAGATCGATAGGGTTTCCCAGCAGCACAGAACAGGTTGGGGGCGGGGTGAGAGGAGGAAGCAGATTAGGATACCACAGATATGCCTCAGAACCAGGTTAGACAGTTGCCTGAAAAGATCCAGCCAGCAAAAGAACGTGGGGTGGAACAACGAAAAGAATGTCGGTGGTTGAAACAAAGATCCACAAAGAGAGTCCTAGAGAATACTGGGGGAGCCTATTCAGCAGTGGGTGGAAAACAACAGCTGTAAATGCAAGGTCAAGAAAGAGTCCAGAGTGGCATGATAACATCAGTCCAAGGCAAAGCAGAGCCTAGGTTACCTATCCGAGAAGCAGAGGCAGTGTTGTAGCTTATGGGAGAAGGCTTAGCAAGAACAAAACAAGTTAACAGGCACCAGAGCTGACAGCCAGAGCACGCTGCTAGCACACAGAGGACGGAGAGGATGCAGCACAGGGAGTGTTGGGGCCCAGGAGTCACAGAGCATGAAACCCAGGCTAACAACACAAGAGAGCCAGGGAGTGAGGCTGGCGCCTCCAAGTAGACCCAGATCTCAAGTGTAGGAAAATGACTGGTGCTAAGCACAGTGAGAGAACTAACACCAGACTTATCCTGCTTCAGGAAGGACAGGCTCTGAACCTGGGCCGGGGTGGGATGGATATATGGAAGGTTTCAGTCGTACTAGCTTTCAGGCAGCAGAAAAGGTGAAGCAGAGGAAGTGAATGATGGGAGGGGGTTTGACCCAACCAATGGTTCAATTTTAGTTTTTCTCTTTTTTTAATTGAAGTATAATTAGCATACAGTGTTATATTAGTTTCAGGCATACAGTATAATGACTCAATAATTCTATACATTACTCAGTGCTCCTCATGGTAAGTGTACTCTGAATCCCCTTCACCTATTTCACCCAGCTACCTACTCACCTCCCCTCTGGCAACCATCAGTTTGTTCTCTTTATTTAAGAGTCTGTTTTGATTTGCTCCTTTTTCCTTTGTTCATTTCTTTTACTTCTTAAATTCCACATATGAGTGAAATCATATAGTATCTGTCTTTCTCTGACAGACTTATTTCACTTATAACCTTCTAGGTCCATCTATATTGTTGCAAATGGCAAAATCTCATTCTGTCTTATGGCTGAGTAATTTTCTATTGTATATTTATACCACATCTTCATTCATTCATCTGTCAATGGATACTTGGGCTGCTTCTATATCTTGGCAACTGTAAACAATGCTGCAATAAACATAGGAGTGTGTATCTTTTTGAATTAGTGTTTCCATATTCTTTGGGTAAATATCCAGTAGTGGTATTACTGGATTATATGGTAATTCTATTTTTAACTTTTTGAGGATACTCCATACTGTTTTCCAAGGTGGATTAACCAACTTGCATCTCCACCAATAATACAGAAGGGCTTCTTTTTGTCCACATCTTCATCAACACCTAATATTTGTCTTTTTTATTCCAGCCATTCTGACATGTATAAGGTGATACTTCATTGTGGTTTTGATTTGCATTTCCCTGAGGACTAGTGATGTGGAACATCTTTTCATGTGTCTGTTGGGCATCTGTAGGTCTTCTTTAAAAAAATATCTATTCAGGTCCTCTGCCCATTTTTTAATCAGATTATTTGGTTTTTTGGTGTTGAGTTATAGAAGTTATTTACCTATTTTAGATATTAACACCTTATTGGATATCATTTGCAAACATCTTCTGACAATTAGTAGATTGCTTTTTTGACTTGTTGATGGTTTCTTTCACAGTACAAAAGCTTTTTATTTTGGCGTAGTCCCAATAGTTTAAGTTTGCTTTTGTTGCCCTTGCCTGAGGAGACATATCTAGAAATATGTTTCTATGGCCAATGTTAAAGAAATTGTTGCTTACGTTTTCTGGTAGGAATTTTATGGTTTCAGGTCTCACATTTAGGTCTTTAATCCATTTGGAGTTTATTTTTGTGTATGGAATTAGAAAGTGGTCCAGTTTCATTCTTTTGCATGTTGCTCTACAGTTTTCCCAGCACCACTTATTGAAGAGACTGTCTTTTCCCCCACTGTATATTCTTGCCTCCTTTGTCAAGGAGTTATAGAGCACCTAAGCATGTTTATTTCTGGTCTCTCTACTCTTTTCTGTTGATCTATGTGTCTATCTCTGTGCCAGTACCATACTGTTTGGGTTCTTATAGCTTTGTAATGGATCTTGAAATCTGGGATTTTTGATACCTGCAGTTTTGTCCTCCTTTCTCAAGATTGCTTTGGCCATTCAGGGTCTTCTGTGGTTCCATGCAAATTTTAGTATTATTTGTTCTAGTTCTGTGAAAAATGCTATTGGTATTTTGATAGAAATTGCATTCAATTTGTAGACTGCTTTGGGTTGTATGGACATTTTAATAATGTTGGTTCTTCAAATCCATGATCTTTCCATTTGTTTGTATCATATTCAATTTCTTTCAACAATGTTTTATCGCTTTTAGAGTATAGATCTTTCACCTCCTTGTTCATTCCTAGATATTTTACCATTTTTGGTGCAATTATAAATGGGATTCTTTTCTTAATTTCTCTTCCTGCTACTTTATTATTTCTGTAGAGAAATGCAAGAGGAGCACCTGGGTGGCTCAGTCAGTTGAGCGTACAATTCTTGATTTCAGCTCAGGTTGTGATCCCAGGGTCATGAGATTGAGTCCCACATTGGTCTGAGCGTGGAACCTGCTTGGGATTCTCCCCACCTCCGCACCCCCCCCCCCCCCCCCCTCCTCTCTCCAACTCCCACTCTATTCCAAAAAGGAAAAAAAAATGCAACAGATTCCTATTGATTGATTTCATATCCTGCAACTTTACTGTATTCATTCATCAGTTCTAGTANCCCCCCCCCCCCCCCCCGCCCCGCTCCTCTCTCCAACTCACACTCTATTCCAAAAAGGAAAAAAAAATGCAACAGATTCCTATTGATTGATTTCATATCCTGCAACTTTACTGTATTCATTCATCAGTTCTAGTAGGTTTTTGGTGGAGGCTTTAGCGTTTCTTTATATAGTACCATGTCATCTACAAATAGTGAAAGGTTTATTTCTTCCGTACCAATAGTTCAGCTTTAAAATGTGACCAAAGAGCAAATGCAGGTGAAGTTTCCCTGCCACTCTGTAAGTCCACCCACTCCCAATTAAGGGTCTTCCTATCTTGGAAATATCTCATCAGCATCTACAAGTCTATTGGGTCAGGATTTGCCAAGAAAATACATCACTCTTAGTTACAGAGTGAAACCTTTCAGAGAAAGTTCAGGTTAACAACTAACAGATGTTGTCTAACAACATACAGTGAAAAATATTAACATACCAGAAATGAATCCATTTCAAAAAATAATTCCTCCCACCCCAAATGAACACCAAAAAAAATAATTTTATTTCATGGGAAATAAGATAATTTCTTATATCTAGACTTAAATTTCTGGGGTGAAACATTTGTACACCTGATCACAAGCATTCAGGTAGAGGCACTCAAGCCTGCAACCCTCTTCAACAACAACCAAAGTCTCCTCTCATGATCAACCTTATTTACCATGACAATTTCCTAACAATTTTGTTGTAAACTTTCTACATAACAAGCCCAAGTAGAAGATGTCTTTTAAAGTCAAGTGGCCTTCATTTTCAAAGGAAATATTTTTAAATGACAAAAAATATGATTTACTTTACCAGAGGGAAACACCAACATTAAAACAGTATGTCAGGGGCGCCTGGGTGGCTCAGCCGGTTAAGCGTCCGATTTCAGCTCAGGTCATGATCACACAGTTTGTGGGTTCGAGCCCCACATAGGGTTCTGTGCTGACAGCTCAGAGCCTGGAGCCTGCTTCAGATTCTGCATCTCCTTCTCTCTCTGCCCCTCCCCAATTTGTGCTATGTCTCTCTCTGTCTCAAAAATAAAATAAAACAAAACAAACAAACAAACAAACAAAAAACAGTATGTCAGTCAGAAACATGCAGAAGAATGGAACTGGACTACTATCTTACACTATATACAAAAATAAACTCCAAATGGATGAAGGGCCTAAATGAGACAGAAAACCATCAAAATCCTAGAGGAGAAAACAGGCAAAAACCTCTTTGACCTCAGCCACAGCAACTTCTTATTTAACATGTCTCCAGATGCAAGGGAACAAAAGCAAAAATGAACTAGTGGGACCTCATCAAGATAAAAAGCTTCTGTACAGTGAAGGAAACAATCAACAAAACTTAAAAGGCAACCTACTGAATGGGAGAAGATATACGTGAATGACATATCAAATAAAGGGTTAGTATCCAAAATCTATAAAGAACTTATCAAACATGGGGCGCCTGGGTGGCTTAGTCGGTTAAGCGTCTGACTTTCGCTTAGGTCATGATCCCGCGGTTCGTGGGTTCGAGCCCCGCGTCGGGCTCTGTGCTGACTGCCAGCTCAGAGCCTGGAGCCTGTTTCAGTCTGTGACTCCCTCTCTCTCTGACCCTCCCCTGCTCACGCTGTCTCTCTCCTAGAAATAAATAAAACATAAAAAAAAAGAACTTATCAAACTCAACACCCAAAAAACAAAAACAAAAAAAAAAAACCAAATAATCCAGTGAAGAAATGGGCAGAAGACATGAATAGATGCTTTTCCAAAGAAGACGTCCAGATGGCTAACAGACACATGAAAGATGTTCAACATCACATATCATCAGGGAAATACAAATCAAAACCATGATAACATATCACCTCATACCTATCAGAATGGCTAAAATTAACAGCATAAGAAACAACAAATGTTGGTGAGGATGTGGAGAAAAGGGAACCCTCTTTCACTGTTGGTGGAAATATGAACCGGTGCAACCACCTGGAAAACAGTATGGAGCTTCCTCAAAAAGTTAAAAATAGAACTGCCCTATGATCCAGCAATTTGTACTAGTAGTTATTTACCCAAAGTATACAAAAATACAGATTTGAAGGGATATAGGCACCCTGATGTTTATAGCAGCATTATCAACAACAGCCAAACTATGGAAAGAGCTCAAATGTCATCACGAATAACGAAATTTTGTCATTTGCAATGACATATATTATGCTAAGCAAAATAAGTCAGAGAAAGACAAATACCATATGATTATATTCATATGTGGAATTTAAGAAACAAAACAGATGGGAAAAAAGAGAGGGAAACAAACCATAAGAGACTCTTGAAGACAGAGAATAAACTGAGGGTTGATAGAGGGAGGTGAGTGGGGGATGGGCTAGACGGGTGGGCATTAAGGAAGGCACTTGTGATAGCACTGGGTATTGTATGTAAGTGATGAATCACTGAATTCCAATCCTGAAACCAATATTGCACTGTATATTAACTAACTAGAAGTTAAATAAAAATTTGAAAAGAAAAAAAAACAGTATGTCACTGTATTACAAAAGGAATGGAAAGTCACAGAAATGAACAAATTTGTGTAAGATTTCTGAGATCAGGGCAATGTTTAAATATTTTTCAATTTTTTCTTTAATGCTGTCATATCATCTTTCCAAGAATAAACATATTCAAATACACTCCCTTCCTTGACTTCTTCTGAATTAGAAAACGGAACTGGTCTAGCCTTGGACTAACTATATCATGTTGCTGGTATCATAATTTAAATCCATGTGTTATGCAGTCACCTCTGTTACTTGTTCAGGCTCTCCTTGTAACTTGTCTGCCACTAAGGAGTTGCTCTGTGTTGTCTAAAGACCCCTCCAAAGCACTTTAAAAATGATTTACAAGTTTTGAAAGCATAAGTTTCTGAAGGTTTTATAACATCTCTCCCTTTCTTCTGGGATAACTGTACTGGAAGTCTCTAACATGGCTATGAGGTTTCCCTCTGGGACTACAGAGGGAGTCTCCACTTGACCATCACACCTGAGAGTCCATGGCAATGACCATTATTTTTGTTTGAAAGAACACCTCGCCTTATGTTCAGGGAAATATGAATGTCTGCAATCCCCAGAGCTTCCTCCTTCTAACATCAAGTCCGGGCTGCAGGCCAAAGCTATAAGCCTAAATTCTAGAATCTCACGTAAAAACTTCTATTTGTTCTTTTAAAACTGAAAATCTTTCCAGTAGAGAATATCAGAATAGGAGCTTATTGCCCAGTCAATAACTGTACTTAGAATTAGCAAATAATAAAATGACTATAGTGAGTTTTTATTTTTTATATATAATTAAAGGTATTAGGCAATCATATCTGCTCTAGGTTAAATTGTATCCCTCCAAAAAGATATGTCGAAGTCCCAACCCCCAGTACCTGTGAATATGACCTTATTTGGAAATAGGGTGTTTACAGATGTAATCAAATTAAGATGAGGTCACTAAGGTGAGTCCTAACCCAATATGATGGATGTCCTTGTGAAAAGGAAAATGCAATATGAAACTAAGACTCACAGGTAAATGCCACGTGATGCCACAGGCAGAGACTGTAGTAATGTAGCTGCAAACCAAGGAGCACCAGGAATTATTGGCAAACTACCAGAAGCTAGGAAGATGCAAGTAAGGATTCCCCCTGCAGACTTCAGGGGAAGCATGGCCCTGCCAACACCTTGATTTTAGACTTCCAGCCTCCAGACCTGTGACACAATTTTTTGTTATTTTGAGTCAGCAGTTTGTGGTATTTTGTTATGTGAGCCCTGATACTCTAATGCAGTATCTCTGCTTTATTTTTTTATGTTTATTTATTTTTGAGAGAGAAAGAAAGACAGGGAGAGGCAGAGAGAGAGGGAGACAGATAATCCCGACACGGGGTTCGAACCCACAAATGAGATCATGACCTGAGCTGAAATCAACAGTCAGATGCTCTTGACCCAGGTGCCCCCACTGTCTCTGCTTCTTATTGCTAATTTTCACATCACTATGAGATTCTTGGTGAACTCTTCCTTCAAAGTACCTCCTTCATTCACCCGCTGTAATTGCGGTGATTTAGAACCAGGCTCATCAATGCATGCAATGGGTTTAGTATTTTAATGTTTAACAAAAGGTCCTGCTTGCTAGGCTTGCCAGATAAAATGCAGGATGCCTCATTAAATTTCAATTTCAGATAATTAGCAAACAAATTTGTAGTTACCACCTATACTTTACTTGGGACATACTTACTGTAAAGACATTCACTGTTTGTCTGAAACCCAAATTTAACCAGGTATCCTGTACTTTTATTTGTTACAGCTGGCAGCCCTGCATTCCACCTCATAGATGTGAGGCATGCTTCTGGAATATTTTGTCATGTGCTGTTTGTTTCTAGTCCTTGAGTCAACAAGATAAACTGCCAGATATTGAATACTATATAGGCTGTTCTTCCTCTTTGGTTTCCAGTAGCTCCAGTTTAATTTGTAGATACTGTTAACTATTATGGATGGATGCTGACTGCGCGGTGAGTTTGCTTTGGGTAAGCACCATGACATCCATACAGCTTTTATAAAATGCTACACAATCAATAAAAAGAAATTAGAGCCATCAATTCTATGTGTAAAGATGTAATCAGCTTTCAGGGGCATTTTAAATTCTTTATTTCAATGTTGTGAGCAACATAAGCATATAGGAAGAACACGAAAGGAATTTTTTTCCATTTTACCAATACTAAATTAATTATTTTTTATAAAAATGCAATATATCCCTTGATGGGTAATGCTGTTATTAGGAGACTTTGTAATCTACTACTTCAATCTTACTTCTTAGTCTCCCTGGACCTCTGCTCCTTCATCTGTAAAATGAAGGAAGGAGAAGACACAATTCCAGGGCCTTTGTCAGGATTCTGGAGTTAGCTGCAGGCTTAATCAACCTTTCTCTCTGTCTGCTCCCTTTTGCCTCCCTCCCCAGATGACTCCACCTCCCATCAAAGCTCCTTTGCTCTAGCGTCAGATAAGACCTCCCCAAGCATAACGGAAACCACAAGAGAAACAATTATTAAATTTCACTGAATCTATCAAAAGCCTCCATGAGCAAAATTAAAAGGCAAATGGCAAATGAGAAAAAATATAATTTGCATTATACTATATAGAAAAAGTTTAGCATGTCAAGAAAAATGTGGGCAAAGGACATAGTAGGCAATTTACACACTGACATATGGCACAACTAGATGTGTATACATGTGTGTAAATACACGTTTACACATACACAGAGAGAGAGAGAGATAATAAACATGAAAATAGGTTTCATTTGTTGGTAATTAAAGAAATACACATCAAAGAAAGCAAGCATCATTTCGCCTATCAAGTTGACAAAATTCTTTCAAGAAAACAACCCAATATTATAAAAATGCACTCTCATACCCTGCTGGCAGCTGTACAGGGTGATAGAATCATTTTAGAAATCAATTTAGTAATTCTTATGAAAGGTCTTAAAATCTACAAAGGTTTTAATTCAGCAATTACACATCTGGGAATTGTGTTCAAAGGTTTACCTTAAGACCTCAGTCACTATACTGCGGGTGACAAAAATAATTTGGAAGCAACGTAATTCAGATTTGGTTCAAAAAATTATGATACAACCATATGTTGGAATACTACGTAGTTACTTAAAAGTACGTAGTAGAATACTTCATGATATGAAATGTGTTCACAATGCATTAAAACCATTTTAGGGGCACCTGGGTGGCTCAGTTGGTTAAGTGTCCAACTTCAGCTCAGGTCATGATCTTGCAGGTTCGTGGGTCTGGGCCCCGCATCAGGTTCTGTGCTGACAGCTCGGAGCCTGGAGCCTGCTTCAGATTCTGTGTCTCCCTCTCTCTCTCTGCCCCTCCCCTCCTCACGCTCTGTCTCTCTCAAAAATAAGCATTAAAAAAATACTTTAAAAAATCTTGTTAAAAAAACCCAGCTTGCCAACAGTGTGATCCCATTTTTCTAAAAGAACATTTTTTTTTGTTGTTTTCTATTTTTTTGTTCTTTTTT